>NC_074696.1:4982503-5035003 GCF_029448725.1 Salvelinus fontinalis
TGTGTACTCTCTGTTTAGAGCCAAATAGCATTCTAGTTTGCTCAGTTTGATTTCTTTCCAATTTGTAAAGTAATTATCTTTTTTTGTTTTCTCATGAATTGGTTGGGTCTAGTTGTGTTGCTGTCCTGGGGCTCTGTGGGGTGTGTTTGTGAACAAAGCCAGCTTGCACAGAGGCCTCTTCTCCAGGTTATCTCTCGGTAAGTGATGGCTTTGTTATGGAAGGATTAGAAAAAAAAAAGAAAAATCTGGATTTTGATCATTAGCGGGTATCAGCCTTATTCTGCTCTGCGTGTATTATATGGTGTTTTACATTGTACACATGGGATATGTTTGCAGAATTCTGCATGCAGAGTCTAAATTTGGTGTTTGTCCCAAGGCTATGCTCACTGAGTACATAGTCAAAGTTTTCCTTAAGTTGGATCAGTCCAAACCGCACATTTGTTTGTGATTGTATGATGTTTGCACGCATATTCCACGGTAGTTATTGGGGTCAAATTTGTCTCCACTTTTGTGGATTAGTGTGATCAGTCCTTGGTTCCAAATATTGGGTAAGATGCCAGAGCTAAGGATGATGTTGAAGAGTTTAAGAATAGCCAATTGGAATTTGTGGTCTACAGTGATCCCTCGCCACTTCGCGGTTCACTTATCGCGGATTCGCTATTTCGCGGATTTTCATAAAGCATTTTTTTTTTTTTTTTGGTGCATTGTGCTCTGCATTCTGATTCGCTAAAAACTCACTCCCGCTTCTTGTATCAAAACATGCTACGAATTGGACACGAGAGATGAGGAGGAAGGACTAACGCTTGGTCGCTTAGCAACCATGGTGCGAATGGCCACTGAACTTAAGCGAGTAGCTGAGGAATGGGACCCTTTGATGAGCCGTTCATTACAGTTCTCCAACGTAATCGATGGTGGCATGTCGGTGTACAAGGATCTTTTTGCAAAGAAGAAAAAAGAGCGACAACAGCTGCCTATCACTATGTTCTTCTCCCGAACAAACACACCTGCACCGCTGGCTTCAGAAGAAGAGAACACTGCAGAGCGCAGTCAGGATGCAGCGGCCCAGTCTGAAGAGCAGTGAAACGGCCTACACGTGAGTCACTGTATTTGTATACATGTAATAGTTGCTAATTGTAAAAAAAAAAAAAGTTTTCTATTTCGCGGATTTCACTTATCGCGGGTCATTTTCGGAACGTAACCCCCGCGATAAACGAGGGATTACTGTATATATTTTATAATTTCACTCATCATCACCACAGGCCTTTTTGGGTTGGAGGTTTGTGGTTTGACCTGTAGTTCATTCAAGGTAATTGGAGGATCCAGTGGGTTCTGGTAGACTTTAATAGTTGATTCTAAGATTTGTATTTGATCATGTATATGTTTTAGCTGTTTGTTCTTTGTTATAGAGCCAAATAGACTGGAGAAGTGGTTCATCCTCACATCTCTGTTTTGGATAGATAACTCTTCGTGTTGTTGTTTGTTTAGAGTTTTCCAATTTTCCCAGAAGTGGTTAGATTCTATAGATTGTGGATATAAAACTCTTTGTGTTGTTTCTTTAGTGTTTTCCAACTTTTCAATTTTCCCAGATTAGTCTATGGATTCTTCAATTACATTGAGCTGATTTCTGACGTGATGTTCCTTCTTTTTCCGTAGTGTATTTCTGTATCGTTTTAGGGATTCACCATAGTGAAGGTTCAGGTTTTGTGGTCTCTATGCTTTTGGTTGGATAGTTTTCTCAAATACGTTCTTAAGTTTTTGCATTTTTCATCAAACCGTTTGTCATTGTTGTTAATTTTCTTCGGTTTTCTTTTTAAGATTTTTAGATTTGATATGGAAGCGGAGAGGTCAAATATACTGTTAAGATTTTCTACTGTCAGGTTTACACCTTCACTATTGCAGTGGAACATTTTACCCAGGAAGTTGTCTAGAAGGGATTGAATATGTTGTTGCCTAATTGTTTTTTGGTAGGTTTCCAAACTGCATTCCTTCCATCTATAGCATTTCTTAATGTTACTCAGTTCCTTTGGCTTTGATGCCTCATGATTGAGCATAGCTCTGTTCAAATAGACAGTGATTTTGTCTGGTCTGATAGGGGTGTCAGTGGGCTGAATATGAACACTATGAGAGACTCTGGGTTGAGGTCAATGATAAAGCCAACTACAGTTCTACTGCCAAGAGATGAGCTTAGGTGTACCTACCATAGGAGTCCCCTCGATGCCACTCTCTCTCTCTCTCTCTCTCTCTCTCTCTCTGCTCTCTCTCTCTCTGCTCTCTCTCTCTCTGCTCTCTCTCTCTCTCTCTGCTCTCTCTCTCTCTCTGCTCTCTCTCTCTCTATTCTATCTCTGCTTTCTCTTTCTGTCTCTATCTCTATTTCTCTCTATTCTCTCTCTCTTTAATCTCTCTTTCGCTGCTCTCTCTGCTCTCTCCCTCTCTCTCTCTATTCTCTCTCTGCTTTTTCTTTCTGTCTATGCTCTCAGTCTCTTTTTAATCTCTCTTCCTTTCTCTTCGTCGCTCCCTAGTTTGTCTCAGTGCGTAATCCCTGTTCAGTGTGGATTAGTGACGTGTTGTCTCTGGATTAGTGTGTTATTGTCTCGGAGACACTGTCACCATGTGTGTACGTGTGTTTGTAAGTGTGTGTACATGTGTGTGCACCTTTGTTTGCACTTTTGTGTGTGTGTGTGTGTGTGTGTACGTGTGTACATATGGGTATGCTTGTGTGTGTGTGTGTGTGTGTGTGTGTGTGTGTGTGTGTGTGTGTGTGTGTGTGTGTGTGTGTGTGTGTGTGTGTGTGTGTGTGTGTGTGTGTGTGTGTGTGTGTGTGTGTGTGTGTGTGTGTGTGTGTGTGTGTGTGTGTGTGTGTGTTAGAGAGAGAGGGCCTCCTTAATGGTCCCTTGATACCAATGTGTGGTGACGGTAATGTGAAGGGAGGGGTCAGAGTCCTTACTGTTATTTCAGTTTATTTCATTAATGTGTGATTTTCTGTCTGTATCTCACGATATCACAGGATGTGTTCTTGTAAGGAAAGCAATTATCTGTGAAGATCAGACAATAACACCACATCTAATCTAATGACTGCGAGCTTGTGTCTGTACTGTGTCTGTACTGGGTCTGTACTGTGATGTGTCTGTACTGTGTCTGTGCTGTGATGTGTCTGTACTGTGTCTGTGCTGTGATGTGTCTGTACTGTGTCTGTGATGTATCTGTGTTGCATCAGTACTGTGTCTGTGCTGCATCAGTACTGTGTCTGTGATGTGTCTGTGCTGTGTCTGTACTGTGTCTGTGTTGCATCAGTACTGTGTCTGTACTGTGTCTGTACTGCGTCTGTACTGTGTCTGTACTGTGTCTGTGTTGCATCAGTACTGTGTCTGTACTGTGTCTGTGCTGTGTCTGTACTGTGTCTGTACTGTGTCTGTACTGTGTCTGTACTGTGTGTGTGTACTGTGTCTGTACTGTGTCTGTACTGTGTCTGTACTGTGTCTGTACTGTGTGCGTGTACTGTGTCTGTACTGCGTCTGTACTGTGTATGTACTGTGTCTGTACTGTGTCTGTACTGTGTCTGTGTTGCATCAGTACTGTGTGTGTACTGTGTGTGTGCTGTGTCTGTACTGTGTCTGTACTGTGTCTGTACTGTGTCTGTACTGTGTGTGTGTACTGTGTCTGTACTGTGTCTGTACTGTGTCTGGACTGTGTCTGGACTGTGTGCGTGTACTGTGTCTGTACTGCGTCTGTACTGTGTCTGTACTCTGTCTGTACGTTGTCTGTACTCTGTCTGTACTGTGTCTGTGCTGTGATGTGTCTGTACTGTGTCTGTGATGTATCTGTGTTGCATCTGTACTGTGTCTGTACTGTGTCTGTACTGTGTCTGTACTGTGTCTGTACTGTGTCTGTGCTGTGTCTGTGATGTGTCTGTGATGTGTCTGTGATGTGTCTGTACTGCGTCTGTACTGTGTCTGTGCTGTGTCTGTACTGTGTCTATGTTGCATCAGTACTGTGTCTGTGTTGCATCAGTACTGTGTCTGTGCTGTGTCTGTGTTGCATCAGTACTGTGTCTGTACTGTGTCTGTACGGTGTCTGTGCTGTGACTGTACTGTGTCTGTGCTGTGTCTGTACTGTGTCTGTACTGTGTCTGTACTGTGTCTGTACTGTATCTGTACTGTGTCTGTACTGTGTCTGTAATGTGTCTGTACTGTGTCTGTATGTATCTGTACTGTGTCTGTACTGTGTGTGTACTGTGTCTATACTGCGTCTGTACTGCGTCTGTACTGCGTCTATACTGCGTCTGTACTGTGTCTATACTGTGACTGTACTGTGTCTGTACTGTGTCTGTACTGTGTCTGTACTGTGTCTGTATGTATCTGTACTGTGTCTGTACAGTGTCTGTATGTATCTGTACTGTGTCTGTACAGTGTCTGTACAGTGTCTGTACTGTGTCTGTACTGTGTCTGTACTGTGTCTGTACTGTGTGTGTATTGTGTCTGTACAGTGTCTGTATGTATCTGTACTGTGTCTGTACAGTGTCTGTACTGTGTCTGTACTGTGTGTGTACTGTGTCTATACTGCGTCTTTACTGCGTCTGTACTGCGTCTGTACTGCGTCTGTACTGCGTCTGTACTGCGTCTGTGCTGTGTCTGTACTGTGTCTGTACTGTGTCTGTACTGTGTCTGTACTGTGTCTGTGCTGTGTCTGTACTGTGTCTGTACTGTGTCTGTACTGTGTCTGTATGTATCTGTACTGTGTCTATATGTATCTCTACTGTGTCTGTACTGTAGCTGTGCTGTGTCTGTACTGTGTCTGTAATATCTTTGCGCTGGCTAATGATGATCTACTGTATCTTGTCCATCTATGGTTTCTCTCTGTGACTGCTGATGTGAGAGGACATTATAGGTGAGTTGAATATGGTTGAACGAGGCTGAGGGGCGTGTTAGGGTATATTTTCGTTCCCCTGTCCAGACCTCTCAGATCAGCTGTCAGAGGAGAACGGACTCTATGACCCAGAACGCTGCAGTCAGACATGACAGAGAACTCTTCAGACGGTTTCAGATCTCCAGATGAAATAGAGAGGTAGAGAGAGAGGGAAGGAGAGAGGGAAGGAGAGAGGGAAGGAGAGAGGGAAGGAGAGAGGGAAGGAGAGAGGGAAGGAGAGAGGGAAGGAGAGAGGTAGAGAGAGAGGGAAGGAGAGAGGGAAGGAGAGAGGGAAGGAGAGGGGGAAGGAGAGAGGGAAGGAGAGAGGGAAGGAGAGAGGGAAGGAGAGAGGGAAGGAGACAGGGAAGGAGAGAGGGAAGGATGGAGGGAAGGAGAGAGGGAAGGATGGAGGGAAGGAGAGAGGGAGAGAGAGAAGGAGAGAGGGAAGGAGAGAAAAGAGAGGACCTGGACTCTGTGATGATTATTATGATGATGGAGATGAAGAATGGATGTTCTTAAAAAGAAGGAGAGAGTGATACAGAGAATGGGATGGACTGAAAGAGAGAGAGAGAGAGTGATACAGAGAATGGGATGGACTGAAAGAGAGAGAGAGAGAGTGATACAGAGAATGGGATGGACTGAAAGAGAGAGAGAGAGAGTGATACAGAGAATGGGATGGACTGAAAGAGAGAGAGAGAGAGAGAGAGAGTGATATAGAGAATGGGATGGACTGAAAGAGAGAGAGAGAGTGATATAGAGAATGGGATGGACTGAAAGAGAGAGAGAGAGAGTGATACAGAGAATGGGATGGACTGAAAGAGAGAGAGAGAGAGAGAGAGAGTGATATAGAGAATGGGATGGACTGAAAGAGAGAGAGAGAGTGATATAGAGAATGGGATGGACTGAAAGAGAGAGAGAGAGTGATACAGAGAATGGGATGGACTGAAAGAGAGAGAGAGAGTGATATAGAGAATGAGATGGACTGAAAGAGAGAGAGAGAGAGTGATACAGAGAATGGGATGGACTGAAAGAGAGAGAGAGAGTGATACAGAGAATGGGATGGACTGAAAGAGAGAGAGAGAGAGTGATATAGAGAATGGGATGGACTGAAAGAGAGAGAGAGTGATATAGAGAATGGGATGGACTGAAAGAGAGAGAGAGAGAGAGAGTGATATAGAGAATGGGATGGACTGGAAGAGAGAGAGAGAGAGTGATGTAGAGAATGGGATGGACTGAAAGAGAGAGAGAGAGTGATATAGAGAATGGGATGGACTGAAAGAGAGAGAGAGAGAGAGAGTGATACAGAGAATGGGATGGACTGAAAGAGAGAGAGAGAGTGATATAGAGAATGGGATGGACTGAAAGAGAGAGAGAGTGATATAGCGAATGGGATGGACTGAAAGAGAGAGAGAGAGTGATATAGAGAATGGCATGGACTGAAAGAGAGAGAGAGAGAAGGAGAGAGTGATACAGAGAATGGGATGGACTGAAAGAGAGAGAGCGAGTGATATAGAGAATGAGATGGACTGAAAGAGAGAGAGAGAGAGAGTGATATAGAGAATGGGATGGACTGAAAGAGAGAGAGAGAGAGTGATACAGAGAATGGGATGGACTGAAAGAGAGAGAGAGAGTGATATAGAGAATGGGATGGACTGAAAGAGAGAGAGAGAGTGATACAGAGAATGGGATGGACTGAAAGAGAGAGAGAGAGTGATATAGAGAATGGTGTGGACTGAAAGAGAGAGAGAGTGATACAGAGAATGGGATGGACTGAAAGAGAGAGAGAGAGTGATACAGAGAATGGGATGGACTGAAAGAGAGAGAGAGAGAGTGATACAGAGAATGGGATGGACTGAAAGAGAGAGAGAGAGTGATATAGAGAATGGGATGGACTGAAAGAGAGAGAGAGAGAGAGTGATACAGAGAATGGGATGGACTGAAAGAGAGAGAGAGAGTGATATAGAGAATGGGATGGACTGAAAGAGAGAGAGAGAGAGAGTGATACAGAGAATGGGATGGACTGAAAGAGAGAGAGAGAGTGATATAGAGAATGGGATGGACTGAAAGAGAGAGAGAGAGTGATATAGAGAATGGGATGGACTGAAAGAGAGAGAGAGAGTGATATAGAGAATGGGATGGACTGAAAGAGAGAGAGAGAGTGATATAGAGAATGGGATGGACTGAAAGAGAGAGAGAGAGGGTGATATAGAGAATCGGATGGACTGAAAGAGAGAGAGAGAGAGAGTGATATAGAGAATGGGATGGACTGAAAGAGAGAGAGAGAGAAGGAGAGAGTGATATAGAGAATGGCATGGACTGGAAGAGAGAGAGAGAGAGAGAGAGAGAGAGAGAGAGAGAGAGAGAGAGAGAGAGAGAGAGAGAGAGAGAGAGATATAGAGAATGGGATGGACTGAAAGAGAGAGAGAGAGAGAGAGTGATATAGAGAATGGGATGGACTGAAAGAGAGAGAGAGAGAAGGAGAGTGATATAGAGAATGGGATGGACTGGAAGAGAGACAGGAGAGGAGAGAGTGATATAGAGAATGGGATGGACTGGAAGAGAGAGAGAGAGAGAGAGAGAGAGAGTGATATAGAGAATGGGATGGACTGAAAGAGAGAGAGAGAGAGCGTGATATAGAGAATGGTTGATAATGATGACGACAGACGGCAGGTTTTAGAGAAGGTCGTGGATAAGATCGTCACTATCATCCTCGCACACCATTCTCTCCTCTGAGACAGATGGGAACAGTCTCATGGGGAAACCCTTCTCTCTCTCTCTCTCCTCTGAGGCAGATGGGAACAGTCTCATGGGGAAACCCTTCTCTCTCTCTCTCTCCTCTGAGACAGATGGGAACAGTCTCAAGGGGAAACCATTCTCTCTCTCTCCTCTGAGACAGATGGGAACAGTCTCAAGGGGAAACCCTTCTCTCTCTCTCTCCTCTGAGACAGATGGGAACAGTCTCAAGGGGAAACCCTTCTCTCTCTCCTCTGAGACAGATGGGAACAGTCTCATGGGGAAACCCTTCTCTCTCTCTCCTCTGAGACAGATGGGAACAGTCTCACGGGGAAACCCTTCTTTCTCTCTCTCTCTCTCCTCTGAGACAGATGGGAACAGTCTCAAGGGGAAACCCTTCTCTCTCTCTCCTCTGAGACAGATGGGAACAGTCTCAAGGGGAAACCCTTCTCTCTCTCTCTCTCCTCTGAGACAGATGGGAACAGTCTCAAGGGGAAACTTTTCTCTCTCTCTCCTCTGAGGCAGATGGGAACAGTCTCATGGGGAAACCCTTCTCTCTCTCCTCTGAGACAGATGGGAACAGTCTCAAGGGGAAACCCTTCTCTCTCTCTCCTCTGAGACAGATGGGAACAGTCTCATGGGGAAACCCTTCTCTCTCTCTCTCCTCTGAGACAGATGGGAACAGTCTCAAGGGGAAACCCTTCTCTCTCTCTCTCTCTCTCTCTCTCTCTCTCTCTCTCTCTCTCTCTCTCTCTCTCTCCTCTGAGACAGATGGGAACAGTCTCAAGGGGAAACCCTTCTCTCTCTCTCTCTCCTCTGAGACAGATGGGAACAGTCTCAAGGGGAAACCCTTCTCTCTCTCTCTCTCCTCTGAGACAGATGGGAACAGTCTCATGGGGAAACCCTTCTCTCTCTCTCTCCACTGAGGCAGATGGGAACAGTCTCATGGGGAAACCCTTCTCTCTCTCTCTCTCATCTGAGACAGATGGGGACAGTCTCATGAGGAAACCCTTCTCTCTCTCTCTCCACTGAGACAGATGGGGACAGTCTCAAGGGGAAACCCTTCTCTCTCTCTCTCTCCTCTGAGACAGATGGGGACAGTCTCAAGGGGAAAACCTTCTCTCTCTCCTCTGAGTCAGATGGGAACAGTCTCATGGGGAAACCCTTCTCTCTCTCCTCTGAGACAGATGGGAACAGTCTCAAGGGGAAACCCTTCTCTCTCTCTCCTCTGAGACAGATGGGAACAGTCTCAAGGGGAAACCATTCTCTCTCTCTCTCCTCTGAGACAGATGGGAACAGTCTCATGGTGAAACCCTTCTCTCTCTCTCTCCTCTGAGACAGATGGGAACAGTCTCAAGGGGAAACCCTTCTCTCTCTCTCTCTCCTCTGAGACAGATGGGAACAGTCTCAAGGGGAAACCCTTCTCTCTCTCTCCTCTGAGACAGATGGGAACAGTCTCAAGGGGAAACCCTTCTCTCTCTCTCTCTCCTCTGAGACAGATGGGAACAGTCTCAAGGGGAAACCCTTCTCTCTCTCTCCTCTGAGACAGATGGGAACAGTCTCAAGGGGAAACCATTCTCTCTCTCTCTCCTCTGAGACAGATGGGAACAGTCTCAAGGGGAAACCCTTCTCTCTCTCTCCTCTGAGACAGATGGGAACAGTCTCATGGGGAAACCCTTCTCTCTCTCTCTCCACTGAGGCAGATGGGAACAGTCTCATGAGGAAACCCTTCTCTCTCTCTCTCCACTGAGACAGATGGGAACAGTCTCATGGGGAAACCCTTCTCTCTCTCTCTCCACTGAGACAGATGGGAACAGTCTCATGGGGAAACCCTTCTCTCTCTCTCTCCACTGAGACAGATGGGAACAGTCTCATGGGGAAACCCTTCTCTCTCTCTCCTCTGAGGCAGATGGGAACAGTCTCAAGGGGAAACCCTTCTCTCTCTCTCTCTCCTCTGAGACAGATGGGAACAGTCTCATGGGGAAACCCTTCTCTCTCTCTCTCTCCTCTGAGACAGATGGGAACAGTCTCATGGGGAAACCCTTCTCTCTCTCTCTCCACTGAGACAGATGGGAACAGTCTCATGGGGAAACCCTTCTCTCTCTCTCCTCTGAGGCAGATGGGAACAGTCTCATGGGGAAACCCTTCTCTCTCTCTCCTCTGAGACAGATGGGAACAGTCTCATGGGGAAACCCTTCTCTCTCTCTCCTCTGAGACAGATGGGAACAGTCTCAAGGGGAAAACCTTCTCTCTCTCCTCTGAGTCAGATGGGAACAGTCTCAAGGGGAAACCCTTCTCTCTCTCTCTCCTCTGAGACAGATGGGAACAGTCTCTTGGGGAAATCCTTCTCTCTCTCTCTCTCCTCTGAGACAGATGGGAACAGTCTCAAGGGGAAACCCTTCTCTCTCTCTCTCCTCTGAGACAGATGGGAACAGTCTCAAGGGGAAACCCTTCTCTCTCTCTCCTCTGAGACAGATGGGAACAGTCTCATGGGGAAACCCTTCTCTCTCTCTCTCTCCTCTCAGACAGATTCCCAGATGAGTCAGAGGGAACCAATGGCTTTTAGCTCTTTTGAATTGGGTGATTAATCACTTTGTGTGTGTGTGTGTATGTGTGTGTGTGTGTGTATACTGTGTGTGTGTGTGTATACTGTGTATACTGTGCGTGTGTGTGTGTGTAATATCATAACATCGTTGTAATTAAACTGCTGTAGAACTATTAATTACATAGTTCATCTCAGAGCTCTTTATACAACAATTTGTGTGTTGTTGTTTTCGTGTGTCTGGTATTATATAGTCAAATATGTCATTTCTGCACAAAGTGTTGTTCATCCTCCAATAAGTTATCAAAGGCTAGTGACTCAATACTGAAAGACAAAACTAAACTAAGTTAGTAAATACAGTCTCTGTTTGTTTAGTAGCTTGTCAGTATTTCTGTGTTCCGTTCAGCCCTCGAGTACCACACACAGAGGCCGGCAATCAAAGGAGACGGAGATATGACTTGGGAATAGTGGGAAGGATTTGGGGAAAAGGGAAGAAGATACACTAAAAATATGAACAGCTCACTGCTCATAGACATACCTCCTGCTCCTTTCTCTTCTCGTCACGGAGGAGAGAGACAGAAGTGAGGAGGGAGACAGGAGGAGAGAGGAGAGAGAGAGAGGAGGAGAGAGAGAGAGAAGAGGAGAGAGGAGAGAGAGGAGAGAGAGTAGAGAGAGGAGGAGAGAGGAGGAGAGAGGAGAGAGAGGAGAGGAGAGAGAGAGGATGAGAGTAGAGAGAGAGGAGGAGAGGAGAGAGAGGAGGAGAGGAGAGAGATGCAGGAGGAGGAGGAGAGAGGATGAAGAGAGGAGGCAGTGAAGAGGAAGAGAGGAGGGAGAGAGGAGGAGGAGAGAGGAGAGAGAGGAGAGGTGAGTGAGGAGAGAGATGGAGGAGGAGGAGGAGAGAGGATGAAGAGAGGAGGAAGTGAAGAGGAAGAGAGGAGGGAGAGAGGAGGAGGAGAGAGGAGAGAGAGGAGAGGTGAGTGAGGAGAGAGATGGAGGAGGAGAGAGGATGAAGAGAGGAGGAAGTGAAGAGGAAGAGAGGAGGATAGAGGAGGAGAGAGGTATATGGGGGATGATAGAGGGAGTAAAATAGAGGAGAAGAGGGGATCAGAAAGGGAGGAAGAGATGATGAGGAGATGTCATGAGAATTTTTATCCCAATGGTTGAACTCAATTATCCCTCAAGCTTTGTCTATTTCCCCAGAGGTCGTAAATCTCTGCTTTTTCTAAAGAATTAGACAAAGTCTCAGATTCTGCAATAGATCAATACTTTATTCAGAGACTACTCTGACTTCAAAATGAGAACACAGTCCTTTTATAACACACACAATTGAACTCACATCAGTAGAAACTCCACCTCTCTTTAGGTGGGCTGTATTTTTCCACAATACTAACATGTTTTTTTCTCATTATCTTCTGCAAGCCATTTCTAACAGTTGCTCCCCGAACTAAGTTGGGGAGGCCTCTTTCCTGTTATTGGTTTCAGAGTTCTCGCAAATGGACAGTTCAGTTGGCCTTGAGGGTCTCAACTATACCCAGCTCATATTGCGAAATAGTAACACAATGGCCTAGTCACACACATTATTGAACTATGGTTTCAGGGTGGAATACTTTAGTCATTATCTTAAACATACAAATTATTATATCAGGAGAGGAACCATTTGGTGAACACAAGAAGATGAAAATTAAAATTGTTCCAAGCTTCTAATTTGCTCGTTCACCACCTGGGTAGTATCTTTAGAGGAGGGGGTCTAATTAACCACCTGGGTAGTATCTGTGGAGGAGATCTAATTAACCACCTGGGTAGTATCTGTGGAGGAGGGGATCTAATTAACCACCTGGGTAGTATCTGTGGAGGAGGAGATCTAATTAACCATCTGGGTAGTATCTGTGGAGAAGGAGATATAATTAACCATCTGGGTAGTATCTGTGGAGGAGATATAATTAACCACCTGGGTAGTATCTGTGGAGGAGGGGATCTAATTAACCACCTGGGTAGTATCTGTAGAGGAGGGGATCTAATTAACCACCTGGGTAGTACCTGTGGAGGGGATCTAATTAACCACCTGGGTAGTATCTGTGGAGGGGATCTAATTAACCACCTGGGTAGTACCTGTGGAGGGGATCTAATTAACCACCTGGGTAGTATCTGTAGAGGAGGAGATCTAATTAACCACCTGGGTAGTACCTGTGGAGGGGATCTAATTAACCACCTGGGTAGTACCTGTGGAGGGGATCTAATTAACCACCTGGGTAGTATCTGTGGCGGAGGGGATCTAATTAACCACCTGGGTAGTATCTGTGGAGGGGATCTAATTAACCACCTGGGTAGTATCTGTGGAGGAGGAGATCTAAGATCTAATTAACCACCTGGGTAGTATCTGTGGAGGAGGAGATCTAATTAACCACCTGGGTAGTATCTGTGGAGGAGATCTAATTAACCACCTGGGTAGTATCTGTAGAGGAGGGGATCTAATTAACCACATGGGTAGTACCTGTGGAGGAGATCTAATTAACCAACTGGGTAGTACCTGTGGAGGATGAGATCTAATTAACCACCTGGGTAGTACCTGTGGAGGAGGAGATCTAATTAACCACCTGGGTAGTACCTGTGGAGGAGGAGATCTAATTAACCACCTGGGTAGTATCTGTGGAGGAGATCTAATTAACCACCTGGGTAGTATCTGTGGAGGAGATCTAATTAACCACCTGGGTAGTATCTGTGGAGGAGATCTAATTAACCACCTGGGTAGTATCTGTAGAGAAAGGGATCTAATTAACCACATGGGTAGTATCTGTGGAGGAGGAGATCTTATGTTTATATTTTATCACTGATTTTATGAGGGGAAACTTGTGGAGAGGAGAGGAAAGAAATTAGGAGAGGATAGGAAAGGTGGAGAGGAGACTAAAGATAGAAGGAGAGGAGAGGTGGAGAGGCTGAGAGGTGGAGAGAAGAGGAAAGATAGTAGGAGTGAAAAACTTGTGATGAAGAGAGGAGAGGAAAGGGGGAGAGAAGAGGAAAGATAGAAAGAGAGGAGAGGAAAGGTGGAGAGAAGAGGAAAGATAGAATGAAAGGAGAGGAAAGGTGGAGAGGAGAGGAAAGGTGGAGAGAAGAGGAAAGATAGAAGGAAAGGAGAGGAAAGGTGGAGAGGAGAGGAAAGATAGAAGGAAAAAAAAAACTTTAGCAATTGCATGGAATTTACAATTATAACGAGTCTGGTCTATGATCATGAAGACACGTCTATAACCAGTCTGGACTATGATCATGAAGACACGTCTATAACCAGTCTGGACTATGATCATGAAGACACGTCTATAACCAGTCTGGACTATGATCATGAAGACACGTCTATAACCAGTCTGGACTGTGATCATGAAGACATGTCTATCACCAGTCTGGACTATGATCATGAAGACACGTCTATAACCAGTCTATAACCAGTCTGGACTATGATCATGAAGACACGTCTATAACCAGTCTGGACTATGATCATGAAGACACGTCTATAACCAGTCTGGACTATGATCATGAAGACACGTCTATAACCAGTCTGGTCTATGATCATGAAGACACGTCTATAACCAGTCTGGACTGTGATCATGAAGACATGTCTATAACCAGTCTGGTCTATGATCATGAAGACACGTCTATAACCAGTCTGGTCTATGATCATGAAGACACGTCTATAACCAGTCTGGACTATGATCATGAAGACATGTCTATAACCAGTCTGGTCTATGATCATGAAGACACGTCTATAACCAGTCTGGACTATGATCATGAAGACACGTCTATAACCAGTCTGGACTATGATCATGAAGACATGTCTATCAGAGCTATAACATTGTATATATATGTTATAACAAAATATATGCCAGCATTGTAGGCCTAACTGCCTCTGGGCAGAGGCTTACTCGGCTTTCATGACAACAGCTATTAGCGCTCACTTTACCACGTATGAGCCCTGGTTAGAACCACGTATGAGCCCTGGTTAGAACCACGTATGAGCCCTGGTTAGAACCACGTATGAGCCCTGGTTAGAACCACTTATGAGCCCTAGTTAGAACCATGTATGAGCCCTGGTTAGAACCACTTATGAGCCCTGGTTAGAACCATGTATGAGCCCTGGTTAGAACCATGTATGAGCCCTGGTTAGAACCACTTATGAGCCCTGGTTAGAACCACGTATGAGCCCTGGTTAGAACCACGTATGAGCCCTGGTTAGAACCATGTATGAGCCCTGGTTAGAACCACGTATGAGCCCAGGTTAGAACCACGTATGAGCCCCTGGTTAGAACCACGTATGAGCCCTGGTTAGAACCACGTATGAGCCCTGGTTAGAACCATGTATGAGCTCTGGTTAGAACCATGTACGAGCCCTGGTTAGAACCACGTATGAGCCCTGGTTAGAACCATGTATGAACCCTGGTTAGAACCATGAATGAGCCCCTGGTTAGAGTCCCTGTTGAAGCTTTCACTTTCTCCCGCTACACTGGTGGCAGAGTTGGGATCACGTCCAGCTCACGTCTAGTCATGTGATCTAGTGGTGGGAAGCATTCTGTTATTCAACATTGTGTTGGGTGTAACTACATTGATGTATCTAGTGAACAGTGGATAGACAACAATGCGTATGACAGATAGAAGTAGTCACTACAGGTGTGATCAAGCCTTTACATTAAAGTTACCTAAAACTGAATGGAAAGTTGTATGCCATGATCAGTTATTCAGAAGAAAATCCTCTGACTGTCTAATTTACAAGTGTGTGTCACGATCGTGTGGAGGATTGACGGACCAAAACGCAGCTTTAGGGAAATAAGCCATCTCCTTTTTATTGATGAAGAAGGCAAACGAAACAAAAACACTTAAACACTAAACAAAACAAGAAAACGATCGTGAAGCTAAACAACGATGTGCACACACTGGCTACAAACGTATCACATAGACAACTACTCACAACAAATGAAAGCCTATGGCTACCCTAAATAAGGCTCCCAATCAGAGACAACCGAAATCAGCTGTCTCTAATTGGGAACTCATTCAGGTAACCATAGACTCTCCTAGACAACTAAACATACATAGACAACGCTAGACACATGTACTCAACACAAACCCATATACTACACCCAACAACCCCTTTACCATAGAATCACCCAAAAACAACAAAACACAAACATTCCCCATGTCACACCCTGACCTAACTAAAATAATAAAGAAAACAAAGAATACTAAGGCCAGGGCGTGACAGTGTGGAAACAAACACATTCTACACATTTACAAACTACCTGTTTAAAGTGTTATTACAACCACAATGTTATTTTGTTACGGTAGCTTCTATATCTAATAAACTGACAATGATCCACATATGATGTGACAAAAATAGAAATGGTGTTTTTAAATTGAATTAAAGAGCTATAACATTGTATATCATACACTGCAGTTGGGGAACAATGGTAAAGTAATTCTACTTTGATAGTTGACAAACTTGTAACCTCACTTTTTAGAAAAGGGCCCTTAAATATTCTGGATACCTACTGGAGAGCTCTTCTTTGTCTACACCCATTCAGCATTGTTCACACCCTCTTAAGCTTTAGCCCCACCCATCTCTTTAAGGATTCACATGTGAGGACATTTGCTAAACAGAGGGAGTAGTGTAGTAAACAACCAAACATTTCAAGATTAAGTGCTGGTTTATACTACGGGTGTGTTCGTAAATGTAATCTACACTGCCGGAGGGTGCTCTGTGCGTTCGTAAACTCAGAGCGTTGTCAGATGGTCCATTTGTAAATTCAGAGCATTTCGTTCTCGAAGCTTTCAGAGCGCATTTTACTCGCCCTAGCAGAGCTGGTTAGGCTGTTTTCATTTTTATCCAGAGTGTTGGTGGCTGTAACTGTGCTGCTGGCAACAATTTAATTAAGCTTTTTTTCCCAAGGTTTGCTGACACCGGCCATATTCAACGGGTGTTTAGCATTCGTCAATGTGTCAGTTATTCTGTGCTCTGGCACGCTCAGACGAGAGTGCTCTTAAATCGGAGTAGATAAACAGAGCGAATTTACCAGCTACGTCTATTGACAGTTGTCGCAGTGACATCATTAACATTTTATCGAAATACTTACTTGCATAGTGGAGTCTTTGTTTGGACATGTAGCTAGCTAGCTAAACAATGAACCATAATCCCAAGTCATGTCGTTACTACCCTGCATGAATCTGCAGGGAGCTAACCAACCAGGTTCAACGTTAGCTAGCTAGTTAACATTAGGCTATAACTAGCAATTAAAATGGCTCTCAGATACAAATAACATTACTACATAGATCATTCATGTAACTTTAGCTTGAGAGCAAGCTAACATTAGCTAGCTAGCTAGCTAGCTACATTATTGTTATTATTATTATTATTGCTACATTATTGAGACAGCATCCTCCATGTAAAGGATGGATTCATGTTATTTATTGAGACAGCAGCCTCCCATGTACAGGATGGATTCATGTTATTGAGAAAGCATCCTCCATGTAAAGGATGGATTCATGTTATTGAGAAAGCATCCTCCATGTAAAGGATGGATTCATGTTATTGAGAAAGCATCCTCCATGTAAAGGATGGATTCATGTTATTGAGAAAGCATCCTCCATGTAAAGGATGGATTCATGTTATTGAGAAAGCATCCTCCATGTAAAGGATGGATTCATGTTATTGAGAAAGCATCCTCCATGTAAAGGATGGATTCATGTTATTGAGAAAGCATCCTCCATGTAAAGGATGGATTCATGTTATTGAGAAAGCATCCTCCATGTAAAGGATGGATTCATGTTATTGAGAAAGCATCCTCCATGTAAAGGATGGATTCATGTTATTGAGAAAGCATCCTCCATGTAAAGGATGGGGGGGATGTCTGAGGTGTCTAGGTGTCTGACTGTTGAAACAGAGAGGCGGAGGGGGGGTTGTCTGAGGTGTCTAGGTGTCTGACTGTTGAAACAGAGAGGCAGGGTGGGATGTCTGAGGTGTCTAGGTGTTTGACTGTTGAAACAGAGAGGCAGGGTGGGATGTCTGAGGTGTCTAGGTGTTTGACTGTTGAAACAGAGAGGCAGGGTGGGATGTCTGAGGTGTCGAGGTGTTTGACTGCTGAAACAGAGAGGCAGGGGGGGGGGTGTCTGAGGTGTCTAGGTGTTTGACTGCTGAAACAGAGAGGCAGGGGGAGGATGTCTGAGGTGGCTGACTGCTGAAACAGAGAGGCAGGGGGGATGTCTGAGGTGTCTAGGTGTCTGACTGCTGAAACAGAGAGGCAGGAGGGGGGTGTCTGTGGGGTCTAGGTGTTTGACTGCTGAAACAGAGAGGCAGGGGGGGGTGTCTGAGGTGTCTAGGTGTCTGAGGTGTCTAGGTGTCTGACTGCTGAAACAGAGAGGCAGGGGGATGTCTGAGGTGTCTAGGTGTCTGACTGCTGAAACAGATAGGCAGGGGGGATGTCTGAGTTGTCGAGGTGTTTGACTGCTGAAACAGAGAGGCAGGGGGGATGTCTGAGTTGTCGAGGTGTTTGACTGTTGAAACAGAGAGGCAGGGGGGATGTCTGAGGTGTCTAGGTTTCTGACTGCTGAAACAGAGAGGCAGGGGGGATGTCTGAGGTGGCTGACTGCTGAAACAGAGAGGCAGGGGGGATGTCTGAGGTGTCTAGGTGTTTGACTGCTGAAACAGAGAGGCAGGGGGGATGTCTGAGGTGGCTGACTGCTGAAACAGAGAGGCAGGGGGGATGTCTGAGGTGGCTGACTGCTGAAACAGAGAGGCAGGGGGGGATGTCTGAGGTGGCTGACTGCTGAAACAGAGAGGCAGGGGGGATGTCTGAGGTGTCTAGGTGTTTGACTGCTGAAACAGAGAGGCAGGGGGGATGTCTGAGGTGTCTAGGTGTTTGACTGCTGAAACAGAGAGGCAGGGGGGATGTCTGAGGTGTCTAGGTGTTTGACTGCTGAAACAGAGAGGCAGGGGGGGATGTCTGAGGTGTCTAGGTGTTTGACTGCTGAAACAGAGAGGCAGGGGGGATGTCTGAGTTGTCGAGGTGTTTGACTGCTGAAACAGTCAATTATATTCTTCCTGAAGAAGTTTGAGGTAAAGAGGTTTTTACATAACACAAACACACACTCTCTCACACTCTCTCACACACACACACACACACACACACACACACACACACACACACACACACACACACACACACGCACACACGCACACACACACACACACACACACACACACACACCTTCAGGTTCACAATTGAATGCTCCTCCTCCATCTCAGAGCTCCAAGGTGGGTCTTGGCTGTTGCCTTGGCAACATGGACAGCAGAGTGGTAGAGAAGAAGAGCAGATAGGAGGAGAGGAGGTAAGGAGGAGAGGAGGAAAGGAGGAGAGGAGGAAAGGAGGAGAGGAGGAGGAAAGGAGAGGAGGAGGAAAGGAGAGGAAGAGGAAAGGAGAGGAAGAGGAAAGGAGAGGAAGAGGAAAGGAGAGGAAGAGGAAAGGAGAGGAAGAGGAAAGGAGAGGAAGAGGAGGAGGAGGAGGAGAGGAAGAGGAAAGGAGAGGAAGAGGAGGAGGAAAGGAGAGGAGGAGGAAAGGAGATGAGGAGGAAAGGAGAGGAGGAGGAAAGGAGAGGAAGAGGAAAGGAGAGGAAGAGGAAAGGAGAGGAAGAGGAAAGGAGAGGAGGAGGAAAGGAGAGGAGGAGGAAAGGAGAGGAAGAGGAAAGGAGAGGAAGAGGAAAGGAGAGGAAGAGGAAAAGAGAGGAAAGGAGAGGAAGAGGAGGAGGAGGAGGAGAGGAAGAGGAAATGAGAGGAAGAGGAAAGGAAGAGGAAAGGAGAGGAAGAGGAAAGGAGAGTAAGAGGAGAGGAGAGGAGAGGGAGGGAGGAGAAGAGGCTTTGGGGTTATTGTTTAAAGTCAAGTATGACAACAGACTGTTAATGGCTTACGCTAGTACGGGTAGTCAACAGTGTCTTGAGTGTGGAGAAGGAAAATGGAGAAGGCGGAGGGAGAGGCGCAGGTGGTCCTCGCAACGCCTGAGCCCACTGATGTAGGGGGAGGTGGGCCGACAGTGGTAGAGCCCACTGATGTAGGGGGAGGTGGGCCGACAGTGGTAGAGCCCACTGATGTAGGGGGAGGTGGGCCGACAGTGGTAGAGCCCACTGATGTAGGGGGAGGTGGGCCGACAGTGGTAGAGCCCACTGATGTAGGGGGAGGTGGGCCGTCAGCGGTAGAGCCCACTGATCTAGGGGGAGGTGGGCCGACAGCGGTAGAGCCCACTGATCTAGGGGGAGGTGGGCCGACAGCGGTAGAGCCCACTGATGTAGGGGGAGGTGGGCCGACAGTGGTAGAGCCCACTGATGTAGGGGGAGGTGGGCCGACAGTGGTAGAGCCCACTGATGTAGGGGGAGGTGGGCCGTCAGTGGTAGAGCCCACTGATGTAGGAGGACGTGGGCCGACAGCGGTAGAGCCCACTGATGTATGGGGAGGTGGGCCGACAGTGGTAGAGCCCACTGATGTAGGGGGAGGTGGGCCGACAGTGGTAGAGCCCACTGATGTAGGGGGAGGTGGGCCGACAGTGGTAGAGCCCACTGATGTAGGGGGAGGTGGGCCGACAGTGGTAGAGCCCACTAATGTAGGGGCAGGTGGGCCGAAAGTGGTAGAGCCCACTGATGTAGGGGGAGGTGGGCCGACAGTGGTAGAGCCCACTGATGTAGGGGGAGGTGGGCCGACAGTGGTAGAGCAGCCACAATAGGAGGTAAATAGGTTCCTTGACCAGACTTTTAGGGAAATCTTGTCAAATTGACAGATTTTTCTTTGATAAGTTTGTGAGGTCAGTTGTGGTGTTATAGAAGGCGGTGGAGTTAGACCAGTTGGGTGTGAAGAAGCGTTTTCGCTTGAGGAAATGTGTTACTGCTGTCACTGCAGCTAAAGGTAGTGGGAAACGTGGCTCAGAGAACATTAAAACAGTGACCATGATCATGTCTCACAGGGTGTCTTGTTTTTCTCTCTTCGTCTGCTTTCTCTGTGGTTTCTTCTGTTTTTCCTTTCTCTTCTCTATATGGAGGTACTAAGGTTCTCTCAATAGTAACGGGGGAAGGGACAGGAATAAGAGGGGTTGGATTTTAGAAGTAACAGACAAGGCTTGATGTCATTTCTCTACAGGAGATACATAGTGATGCGGATAATGAGGGGTATGTGGTGGGAGGGGCAGCATATACTCAGTCATGGTACTAATTTCAGTGCTGGGGTGGCCATTTTGTTTTCCTCAGGCTTAGGGGTGACTGTGGTATCTACAACAGAGATTGTCAAGGGTCGGGTTTTATTGTTCACATGGTACTAATTTCAGTGCTGGGGTGGCCATCTTGTTTTCCTCCGGGTTAGGGATGACTGTGGTATCTACAACAGAGATTGTCAAGGGTCGGGTTTTATTGGTCAAGGCGGATGTTATTTTTCATTTTAAATGTATGTTTAGGCTCCTAATGAGGGTACAGAGTGTCTTGTTGTGTTTGATCAAATAAAGGAAACCTGAAGACAGTGTGACCAAGAGGGGTGTATGGTTTTAGGGGGGGACTGGAACTGTACAGTAGATTTTACTGTTGACCGCAACGCTGAAGAACCTCACCTGCAGTCAGCCACTTGTCTGTCTGGTCTATTAGCTGAGTTTGATCTTTCTGATGTGTGGAGAGTTAATGCAGGTGGTGTCGGTGCACCAAGGTCAGACAGGTTGTATCTGATCTCTACTGTAGTAGGGTTGGAAGGTTAGACAGGTTGTATCTGATCTCTACTGTAGTAGGGTTGGAAGGTTAGACAGGTTGTATGTATCTGATCTCTACTGTAGTAGGGTTGGAAGGTTAGACAGGTTGTATCTGATCTGTATTAGGGTTGGAAGGTTAGACAGGTTGTATGTATCTGATCTCTACTGTAGTAGGGTTGGAAGGTTAGACAGGTTGTATCTGATCTCTACTGTAGTAGGGTTGGAAGGTTAGACAGGTTGTATCTGATCACTACTGTAGTAGGGTTGGAAGGTTAGACAGGTTGTATGTATCTGATCTCTACTGTAGTAGGGTTGGAAGGTTAGACAGGTTGTATCTGATCTCTACTGTAGTAGGGTTGGAAGGTGAGACAGGTTGTATCTGATCTCTACTGTAGTAGGGTTGGAAGGTTAGACAGGTTGTATGTATCTGATCTCTACTGTAGTAGGGTTGGAAGGTTAGACAGGTTGTATCTGATCTCTACTGTAGTAGGGTTGGAAGGTTAGACAGGTTGTATGTATCTGATCACTACTGTAGTAGGGTTGGAAGGTTAGACAGGTTGTATCTGATCTCTACTGTAGTAGGGTTGGAAGGTTAGACAGGTTGTATCTGATCTCTACTGTAGTAGGGTTGGAAGGTTAGACAGGTTGTATCTGATCTCTACTGTAGTAGGGTTGGAAGGTTAGACAGGTTGTATCTGATCTGTAGTAGGGTTGGAAGGTGAGACAGGTTGTATGTATCTGATCTCTACTGTAGTAGGGTTGGAAGGTTAGACAGGTTGTATGTATCTGATCTGTAGTAGGGTTGGAAGGTTAGACAGGTTGTATCTGATCTGTAGTAGGGTTGGAAGGTTAGACAGGTTGTATGTATCTGATCTCTACTGTAGTAGGGTTGGAAGGTGAGACAGGTTATATCTGATCTCTACTGTAGTAGGGTTGGAAGGTTAGACAGGTTGTATCTGATCTCTACTGTAGTAGGGTTGGAAGGTTAGACAGGTTATATCTGATCACTACTGTAGTAGGGTTGGAAGGTGAGACAGGTTGTATCTGATCTCTACTGTAGTAGGGTTGGAAGGTTAGACAGGTTGTATGTATCTGATCTGTAGTAGGGTTGGAAGGTTAGACAGGTTGTATCTGATCTCTACTGTAGTAGGGTTGGAAGGTTAGACAGGTTATATCTGATCTCTACTGTAGTAGGGTTGGAAGGTTAGACAGGTTGTATGTATCTGATCTGTAGTAGGGTTGGAAGGTTAGACAGGTTGTATCTGATCACTACTGTAGTAGGGTTGGAAGGTTAGACAGGTTGTATGTATCTGATCTCTACTGTAGTAGGGTTGGAAGGTGAGACAGGTTGTATGTATCTGATCTCTACTGTAGTAGGGTTGGAAGGTTAGACAGGTTGTATGTATCTGATCTCTACTGTAGTAGGGTTGGAAGGTTAGACAGGTTGTATCTGATCTCTACTGTAGTAGGGTTGGAAGGTGAGACAGGTTGTATCTGATCTCTACTGTAGTAGGGTTGGGAGGTTAGACAGGTTGTATCTGATCACTACTGTAGTAGGGTTGGAAGGTTAGACAGGTTGTATGTATCTGATCTCTACTGTAGTAGGGATGGAAGGTGAGACAGGTTGTATCTGATCTCTACTGTAGTAGGGTTGGAAGGTTCGACAGGTTGTATCTGATCTGTAGTAGGGTTGGAAGGTTAGACAGGTTGTATCTGATCTGTAGTAGGGTTGGAAGGTTAGACAGGTTGTATGTATCTGATCTGTAGTAGGGTTGGAAGGTTAGACAGGTTGTATCTGATCACTACTGTAGTAGGGTTGGAAGGTTAGACAGGTTGTATGTATCTGATCTCTACTGTAGTAGGGTTGGAAGGTTAGACAGGTTGTATGTATCTGATCTCTACTGTAGTAGGGTTGGAAGGTCAGACAGGTTGTATCTGATCTCTACTGTAGTAGGGTTGGAAGGTTAGACAGGTTGTATCTGATCACTACTGTAGTAGGGTTGGAAGGTGAGACAGGTTGTATCTGATCTGTGGTAGGGTTGGAAGGTTAGACAGGTTGTATGTATCTGATCACTACTGTAGTAGGGTTGGAAGGTTAGACAGGTTGTATCTGATCTCTACTGTAGTAGGGTTGGAAGGTTAGACAGGTTATATCTGATCTCTACTGTAGTAGGGTTGGAAGGTTAGACAGGTTGTATCTGATCTCTACTGTAGTAGGGTTGGAAGGTTAGACAGGTTGTATCTGATCTGTAGTAGGGTTGGAAGGTTAGACAGGTTGTATCTGATCTCTACTGTAGAAGGGTTGGAAGGTTAGACAGGTTGTATCTGATCTGTAGTAGGGTTGGAAGGTTAGACAGGTTGTATGTATCTGATCTCTACTGTAGTAGGGTTGGAAGGTTAGACAGGTTGTATGTATCTGATCTCTACTGTAGTAGGGTTGGAAGGTTAGACAGGTTGTATCTGATCTGTAGTAGGGTTGGAAGGTTAGACAGGTTGTATCTGATCTGTAGTAGGGTTGGAAGGTTAGACAGGTTGTATGTATCTGATCTCTACTGTAGTAGGGTTGGAAGGTTAGACAGGTTGTATGTATCTGATCTCTACTGTAGTAGGGTTGGAAGGTGAGACAGGTTGTATCTGATCTCTACTGTAGTAGGGTTGGAAGGTGAAACAGGTTATATCTGATCACTACTGTAGTAGGGTTGGAAGGTTAGACAGGTTGTATGTATCTGATCTCTACTGTAGTAGGGTTGGAAGGTGAGACAGGTTGTATCTGATCTCTACTGTAGTAGGGTTGGAAGGTGAGACAGGTTGTATCTGATCTCTACTGTAGTAGGGTTGGAAGGTTAGACAGGTTGTATGTATCTGATCTGTAGTAGGGTTGGAAGGTTAGACAGGTTGTATCTGATCTCTACTGTAGTAGGGTTGGAAGGTGAGACAGGTTGTATCTGATCTCTACTGTAGTAGGGCTGGAAGGTTAGACAGGTTGTATCTGATCTCTACTGTAGTAGGGTTGGAAGGTTAGACAGGTTGTATCTGATCTCTACTGTAGTAGGGTTGGAAGGTGAGACAGGTTGTATCTGATCTCTACTGTAGTAGGGTTGGAAGGTTAGACAGGTTGTATGTATCTGATCTCTACTGTAGTAGGGTTGGAAGGTTAGACAGGTTGTATCTGATCTCTACTGTAGTAGGGTTGGAAGGTGAGACAGGTTGTATCTGATCTCTACTGTAGTAGGGTTGGAAGGTTAGACAGGTTGTATGTATCTGATCTCTACTGTGGTAGGGTTGGAAGGTTAGACAGGTTGTATCTGATCTCTACTGTAGTAGGGTTGGGAGGTTAGACAGGTTGTATGTATCTGATCTCTACTGTAGTAGGGTTGGAAGGTGAGACAGGTTGTATGTATCTGATCTGTAGTAGGGTTGGAAGGTTAGACAGGTTGTATCTGATCTGTAGTAGGGTTGGAAGGTTAGACAGGTTGTATGTATCTGATCTCTACTGTAGTAGGGTTGGAAGGTTAGACAGGTTGTATCTGATCACTACTGTAGTAGGGTTGGAAGGTTAGACAGGTTGTATGTATCTGATCTCTACTGTAGTAGGGTTGGAAGGTGAGACAGGTTGTATCTGATCTCTACTGTAGTAGGGTTGGAAGGTTAGACAGGTTGTATCTGATCTCTACTGTAGTAGGGTTGGAAGGTTAGACAGGTTGTATCTGATCTCTACTGTAGTAGGGTTGGAAGGTTAGACAGGTTGTATGTATCTGATCTGTAGTAGGGTTGGAAGGTTAGACAGGTTGTATCTGATCTCTACTGTAGTAGGTTTGGAAGGTTAGACAGGTTGTATGTATCTGATCTGTAGTAGGGTTGGAAGGTGAGACAGGTTGTATCTGATCTCTACTGTAGTAGGGTTGGAAGGTTAGACAGGTTATATCTGATCTCTACTGTAGTAGGTTTGGAAGGTTAGACAGGTTGTATGTATCTGATCTGTAGTAGGGTTGGAAGGTTAGACAGGTTGTATGTATCTGATCTCTACTGTAGTAGGGTTGGAAGGTGAGACAGGTTGTATCTGATCTCTACTGTAGTAGGGTTGGAAGGTTAGACAGGTTGTATGTATCTGATCTGTAGTAGGGTTGGAAGGTGAGACAGGTTGTATGTATCTGATCTCTACTGTAGTAGGGTTGGAAGGTGAGACAGGTTGTATGTATCTGATCACTACTGTAGTAGGGTTGGAAGGTTAGACAGGTGTATCTGATCTCTACTGTAGTAGGGTTGGAAGGTGAGACAGGTTGTATGTATCTGATCTCTACTGTAGTAGGGTTGGAAGGTTAGACAGGTTGTATCTGATCTGTAGTAGGGTTGGAAGGTAAGACAGGTTGTATATATCTGATCTGTAGTAGGGTTGGAAGGTGAGACAGGTTGTATGTATCTGATCTCTACTGTAGTAGGGTTGGAAGTTTAGACAGGTTGTATGTATCTGATCACTACTGTAGTAGGGTTGGAAGGTTAGACAGGTTGTATCTGATCACTACTGTAGTAGGGTTGGAAGGTTAGACAGGTTGTATGTATCTGATCTCTACTGTAGTAGGGTTGGAAGGTTAGACAGGTTGTATGTATCTGATCTCTACTGTAGTAGGGTTGGAAGGTGAGACAGGTTATATCTGATCTCTTCTGTAGTAGGGTTGGAAGGTGAGACAGGTTGTATCTGATCTCTACTGTAGTAGGGTTGGAAGGTTAGACAGGTTGTATGTATCTGATCTCTACTGTAGTAGGGTTGGAAGGTTAGACAGGTTGTATGTATCTGATCTCTACTGTAGTAGGGTTGGAAGGTTAGACAGGTTGTATCTGATCACTACTGTAGTAGGGTTGGAAGGTTAGACAGGTTGTATGTATCTGATCTCTACTGTAGTAGGGTTGGAAGGTTAGACAGGTTGTATGTATCTGATCTCTACTGTAGTAGGGTTGGAAGGTTAGACAGGTTGTATGTATCTGATCTCTACTGTAGTAGGGTTGGAAGGTTAGACAGGTTGTATCTGATCTGTAGTAGGGTTGGAAGGTGAGACAGGTTGTATCTGATCTCTACTGTAGTAGGGTTGGAAGGTTAGACAGGTTGTATCTGATCTGTAGTAGGGTTGGAAGGTGAGACAGGTTGTATCTGATCTCTACTGTAGTAGGGTTGGAAGGTTAGACAGGTTGTATCTGATCACTACTGTAGTAGGGTTGGAAGGTTAGACAGGTTGTATGTATCTGATCTCTACTGTAGTAGGGTTGGAAGGTTAGACAGGTTGTATCTGATCTCTACTGTAGTAGGGTTGGAAGGTGAGACAGGTTGTATGTATCTGATCTGTAGTAGGGTTGGAAGGTGAGACAGGTTGTATGTATCTGATCTCTACTGTAGTAGGGTTGGAAGGTTAGACAGGTTATATCTGATCACTACTGTAGTAGGGTTGGAAGGTCAGACAGGTTGTATGTATCTGATCTCTACTGTAGTAGGGTTGGAAGGTTGGACAGGTTGTATGTATCTGATCTCTACTGTAGTAGGGTTGGAAGGTTAGACAGGTTGTATCTGATCTCTACTGTAGTAGGGTTGGAAGGTGAGACAGGTTGTATCTGATCACTACTGTAGTAGGGCTGGAAGGTGAGACAGGTTGTATCTGATCTCTACTGTAGTAGGGTTGGAAGGTTAGACAGGTTGTATGTATCTGATCTCTACTGTAGTAGGGTTGGAAGGTTAGACAGGTTGTATCTGATCTCTACTGTAGTAGGGTTGGAAGGTTAGACAGGTTGTATGTATCTGATCTCTACTGTAGTAGGGTTGGAAGGTTAGACAGGTTATATGTATCTGATCTCTACTGTAGTAGGGTTGGAAGGTTAGACAGGTTGTATGTATCTGATCTGTAGTAGGGTTGGAAGGTTAGACAGGTTGTATGTATCTGATCACTACTGTAGTAGGGTTGGAAGGTTAGACAGGTTGTATCTGATCTCTACTGTAGTAGGGTTGGAAGGTTAGACAGGTTGTATCTGATCTCTACTGTAGTAGGGTTGGAAGGTGAGACAGGTTGTATGTATCTGATCTCTACTGTAGTAGGGTTGGAAGGTTAGACAGGTTGTATCTCATCTGTAGTAGGGTTGGAAGGTCAGACAGGTTGTATCTGATCTCTACTGTAGTAGGGTTGGAAGGTGAGACAGGTTGTATGTATCTGATCTCTACTGTAGTAGGGCTGGAAGGTGAGACAGGTTGTATGTATCTGATCTCTACTGTAGTAGGGTTGGAAGGTTAGACAGGTTGTATCTGATCTGTATTAGGGTTGGAAGGTTAGACAGGTTGTATGTATCTGATCTCTACTGTAGTAGGGTTGGAAGGTTAGACAGGTTGTATCTGATCTCTACTGTAGTAGGCTTGGAAGGTTAGACAGGTTGTATGTATCTGATCTCTACTGTAGTAGGGTTGGAAGGTTAGACAGGTTGTATGTATCTGATCACTACTGTAGTAGGGTTGGAAGGTTAGACAGGTTGTATGTATCTGATCTCTACTGTAGTAGGGTTGGAAGGTTAGACAGGTTGTATCTGATCTCTACTGTAGTAGGCTTGGAAGGTTAGACAGGTTGTATCTGATCTCTACTGTAGTAGGGTTGGAAGGTTAGACAGGTTGTATCTGATCACTACTGTAGTAGGGTTGGAAGGTTAGACAGGTTGTATCTGATCTGTAGTAGGGTTGGAAGGTTAGACAGGTTGTATCTGATCTGTAGTAGGGTTGGAAGGTTAGACAGGTTGTATGTATCTGATCTCTACTGTAGTAGGGTTGGAAGGTTAGACAGGTTATATCTGATCTCTACTGTAGTAGGGTTGGAAGGTTAGACAGGTTGTATCTGATCTCTACTGTAGTAGGGTTGGAAGGTTAGACAGGTTGTATCTGATCACTACTGTAGTAGGGTTGGAAGGTTAGACAGGTTGTATGTATCTGATCTGTAGTAGGGTTGGAAGGTTAGACAGGTTGTATGTATCTGATCTCTACTGTAGTAGGGTTGGAAGGTTAGACAGGTTGTATCTGATCTCTACTGTAGTAGGGTTGGAAGGTTAGACAGGTTGTATGTATCTGATCTCTACTGTAGTAGGGTTGGAAGGTTAGACAGGTTGTATCTGATCACTACTGTAGTAGGGTTGGAAGGTTAGACAGGTTGTATCTGATCACTACTGTAGTAGGGCTGGAAGGTGAGACAGGTTGTATCTGATCTCTACTGTAGTAGGGTTGGAAGGTTAGACAGGTTGTATCTGATCTCTACTGTAGTAGGGTTGGAAGGTTAGACAGGTTGTATGTATCTGATCTCTACTGTAGTAGGGTTGGAAGGTTAGACAGGTTGTATGTATCTGATCTCTACTGTAGTAGGGTTGGAAGGTGAGACAGGTTGTATCTGATCACTACTGTAGTAGGGTTGGAAGGTTATACAGGTTGTATGTATCTGATCTCTACTGTAGTAGGGTTGGAAGGTGAGACAGGTTGTATCTGATCACTACTGTAGTAGGGTTGGAAGGTTAGACAGGTTGTATCTGATCTCTACTGTAGTAGGGTTGGAAGGTGAGACAGGTTGTATCTGATCACTACTGTAGTAGGGTTGGAAGGTTAGACAGGTTGTATGTATCTGATCTCTACTGTAGTAGGGTTGGAAGGTGAGACAGGTTGTATCTGATCACTACTGTAGTAGGGTTGGAAGGTTAGACAGGTTGTATCTGATCACTACTGTAGTAGGGTTGGAAGGTTAGACAGGTTGTATCTGATCTCTACTGTAGTAGGGTTGGAAGGTGAGACAGGTTGTATCTGATCTCTACTGTAGTAGGGTTGGAAGGTTAGACAGGTTGTATGTATCTGATCTGTAGTAGGGTTGGAAGGTTAGACAGGTTGTATGTATCTGATCTCTACTGTAGTAGGGTTGGAAGGTTAGACAGGTTGTATCTGATCTGTAGTAGGGTTGGAAGGTGAGACAGGTTATATGTATCTGATCTGTAGTAGGGTTGGAAGGTTAGACAGGTTGTATGTATCTGATCTCTACTGTAGTAGGGTTGGAAGGTTAGACAGGTTGTATCTGATCTGTAGTAGGGTTGGAAGGTGAGACAGGTTATATGTATCTGATCTCTACTGTAGTAGGGTTGGAAGGTTAGACAGGTTGTATGTATCTGATCACTACTGTAGTAGGGTTGGAAGGTCAGACAGGTTGTATGTATCTGATCTGTAGTAGGGTTGGAAGGTTAGACAGGTTGTATGTATCTGATCTGTAGTAGGGTTGGAAGGTCAGACAGGTTGTATGTATCTGATCTCTACTGTAGTAGGGTTGGAAGGTTAGACAGCTTGTATGTATCTGATCTCTACTGTAGTAGGGTTGGAAGGTTAGACAGGTTGTATCTGATCACTACTGTAGTAGGGTTGGAAGGTTAGACAGGTTGTATGTATCTGATCTGTAGTAGGGTTGGAAGGTTAGACAGGTTATATCTGATCTCTACTGTAGTAGGGTTGGAAGGTTAGACAGGTTGTATGTATCTGATCTCTACTGTAGTAGGGTTGGAAGGTGAGACAGGTTGTATCTGATCTCTACTGTAGTAGGGTTGGAAGGTTAGACAGGTTGTATCTGATCTCTACTGTAGTAGGGTTGGAAGGTTAGACAGGTTGTATGTATCTGATCTCTACTGTAGTAGGGTTGGAAGGTTAGACAGGTTGTATGTATCTGATCTCTACTGTAGTAGGGTTGGAAGGTGAGACAGGTTGTATCTGATCACTACTGTAGTAGGGTTGGAAGGTTAGACAGGTTGTATCTGATCTGTAGTAGAGTTGGAAGGTGAGACAAGTTGTATCTGATCACTACTGTAGTAGGGTTGGAAGGTTAGACAGGTTATATCTGATCTGTAGTAGGGTTGGAAGGTTAGACAGGTTGTATCTGATCACTACTGTAGTAGGGTTGGAAGGTTAGACAGGTTGTATCTGATCTCTACTGTAGTAGGGTTGGAAGGTGAGACAGGTTGTATCTGATCTCTACTGTAGTAGGGTTGGAAGGTTAGACAGGTTGTATGTATCTGATCTCTACTGTAGTAGGGTTGGGAGGTGAGACAGGTTGTATCTGATCTGTAGTAGGGTTGGAAGGTGAGACAGGTTGTATGTATCTGATCTCTACTGTAGTAGGGTTGGAAGGTTAGACAGGTTGTATCTGATCTCTACTGTAGTAGGGTTGGAAGGTTAGACAGGTTGTATGTATCTGATCTCTACTGTAGTTGGGGTGGAAGGTTAGACAGGTTGTATCTGATCTCTACTGTAGTAGGGTTGGAAGGTTAGACAGGTTGTATCTGATCACTACTGTAGTAGGGTTGGAAGGTGAGACAGGTTGTATCTGATCACTACTGTAGTAGGGCTGGAAGGTGAGACAGGTTGTATGTATCTGATCACTACTGTAGTAGGGTTGGAAGGTTAGACAGGTTGTATCTGATCTCTACTGTAGTAGGGTTGGAAGGTTAGACAGGTTGTATGTATCTGATCTCTACTGTAGTAGGGTTGGAAGGTTAGACAGGTTGTATGTATCTGATCTGTAGTAGGGTTGGAAGGTTAGACAGGTTGTATCTGATCTCTACTGTAGTAGGGTTGGAAGGTTAGACAGGTTATATCTGATCTCTACTGTAGTAGGGTTGGAAGGTTAGACAGGTTGTATGTATCTGATCTCTACTGTAGTAGGGTTGGAAGGTGAGACAGGTTGTATCTGATCTCTACTGTAGTAGGGTTGGAAGGTGAGACAGGTTGTATCTGATCTCTACTGTAGTAGGGTTGGAAGGTGAGACAGGTTGTATCTGATCACTACTGTAGTAGGGCTGGAAGGTGAGACAGGTTGTATCTGATCTCTACTGTAGTAGGGTTGGAAGGTTAGACAGGTTGTATGTATCTGATCTCTACTGTAGTAGGGTTGGAAGGTTAGACAGGTTGTATGTATCTGATCTCTACTGTAGTAGGGTTGGAAGGTTAGACAGGTTGTATCTGATCTCTACTGTAGTAGGGTTGGAAGGTGAGACAGGTTATATGTATCTGATCTCTACTGTAGTAGGGTTGGAAGGTTAGACAGGTTGTATGTATCTGATCACTACTGTAGTAGGGTTGGAAGGTCAGACAGGTTGTATGTATCTGATCTGTAGTAGGGTTGGAAGGTTAGACAGGTTGTATGTATCTGATCTGTAGTAGGGTTGGAAGGTCAGACAGGTTGTATGTATCTGATCTCTACTGTAGTAGGGTTGGAAGGTTAGACAGGTTGTATGTATCTGATCTCTACTGTAGTAGGGTTGGAAGGTTAGACAGGTTGTATCTGATCTCTACTGTAGTAGGGTTGGAAGGTTAGACAGGTTGTATCTGATCTCTACTGTAGTAGGGTTGGAAGGTTAGACAGGTTGTATGTATCTGATCTCTACTGTAGTAGGGTTGGAAGGTTAGACAGGTTGTATGTATCTGATCTCTACTGTAGTAGGGTTGGAAGGTGAGACAGGTTGTATCTGATCTCTACTGTAGTAGGGTTGGAAGGTCAGACAGGTTGTATCTGATCTCTACTGTAGTAGGGTTGGAAGGTTAGACAGGTTGTATGTATCTGATGTCTACTGTAGTAGGGTTGGAAGGTTAGACAGGTTGTATCTGATCTGTAGTAGGGTTGGAAGGTTAGACAGGTTGTATCTGATCACTACTGTAGTAGGGTTGGAAGGTTAGACAGGTTGTATGTATCTGATCTGTAGTAGGGTTGGAAGGTTAGACAGGTTGTATGTATCTGATCACTACTGTAGTAGGGTTGGAAGGTTAGACAGGTTGTATGTATCTGATCTCTACTGTAGTAGGGTTGGAAGGTTAGACAGGTTGTATGTATCTGATCACTACTGTAGTAGGGTTGGAAGGTTAGACAGGTTGTATGTATCTGATCTGTAGTAGGGTTGGAAGGTTAGACAGGTTATATCTGATCTCTACTGTAGTAGTGTTGGAAGGTTAGACAGGTTGTATGTATCTGATCACTACTGTAGTAGGGTTGGAAGGTTAGACAGGTTGTATGTATCTGATCTGTAGTAGGGTTGGAAGGTTAGACAGGTTGTATCTGATCTCTACTGTAGTAGGGTTGGAAGGTGAGACAGGTTGTATCTGATCTCTACTGTAGTAGGGTTGGAAGGTGAGACAGGTTGTATCTGATCACTACTGTAGTAGGGCTGGAAGGTGAGACAGGTTGTATCTGATCTCTACTGTAGTAGGGTTGGAAGGTTAGACAGGTTGTATCTGATCTGTAGTAGGGTTGGAAGGTTAGACAGGTTGTATGTATCTGATCTCTACTGTAGTAGGGTTGGAAGGTGAGACAGGTTGTATGTATCTGATCTCTACTGTAGTAGGGTTGGAAGGTTAGACAGGTTGTATGTATCTGATCTCTACTGTAGTAGGGTTGGAAGGTTAGACAGGTTGTATCTGATCTCTACTGTAGTAGGGTTGGAAGGTGAGACAGGTTATATGTATCTGATCTCTACTGTAGTAGGGTTGGAAGGTTAGACAGGTTGTATGTATCTGATCTCTACTGTAGTAGGGTTGGAAGGTGAGACAGGTTATATGTATCTGATCTCTACTGTAGTAGGGTTGGAAGGTGAGACAGGTTATATGTATCTGATCTCTACTGTAGTAGGGTTGGAAGGTGAGACAGGTTGTATCTGATCTCTACTGTAGTAGGGTTGGAAGGTCAGACAGGTTGTATGTATCTGATCTGTAGTAGGGTTGGAAGGTTAGACAGGTTGTATGTATCTGATCTGTAGTAGGGTTGGAAGGTCAGACAGGTTGTATGTATCTGATCTCTACTGTAGTAGGGTTGGAAGGTTAGACAGGTTGTATGTATCTGATCTCTACTGTAGTAGGGTTGGAAGGTTAGACAGGTTGTATGTATCTGATCTCTACTGTAGTAGGGTTGGAAGGTGAGACAGGTTGTATCTGATCTCTACTGTAGTAGGGTTGGAAGGTCAGACAGGTTGTATCTGATCTCTACTGTAGTAGGGTTGGAAGGTTAGACAGGTTGTATGTATCTGATCTCTACTGTAGTAGGGTTGGAAGGTTAGACAGGTTGTATCTGATCTGTAGTAGGGTTGGAAGGTTAGACAGGTTGTATGTATCTGATCACTACTGTAGTAGGGTTGGAAGGTTAGACAGGTTGTATGTATCTGATCTGTAGTAGGGTTGGAAGGTTAGACAGGTTATATCTGATCTCTACTGTAGTAGTGTTGGAAGGTTAGACAGGTTGTATGTATCTGATCACTACTGTAGTAGGGTTGGAAGGTTAGACAGGTTGTATGTATCTGATCTCTACTGTAGTAGGGTTGGAAGGTTAGACAGGTTGTATCTGATCTCTACTGTAGTAGGGTTGGAAGGTTAGACAGGTTGTATCTGATCTGTAGTAGGGTTGGAAGGTTAGACAGGTTGTATGTATCTGATTTGTAGTATGGTTGGAAGGTTAGACAGGTTATATCTGATCTCTACTGTAGCAGGGTTGGAAGGTTAGACAGGTTGTATGTATCTGATCACTACTGTAGTAGGGTTGGAAGGTTAGACAGGTTGTATGTATCTGATCTGTAGTAGGGTTGGAAGGTTAGACAGGTTGTATGTATCTGATCTGTAGTAGGGTTGGAAGGTTAGACAGGTTGTAACTGATCTCTACTGTAGTAGGGTTGGAAGGTTAGACAGGTTGTATCTGATCACTACTGTAGTAGGGTTGGAAGGTTAGACAGGTTGTATGTATCTGATCTCTACTGTAGTAGGGTTGGAAGGTTAGACAGGTTGTATCTGATCTCTACTGTAGTAGGGTTGGGAGGTTAGACAGGTTGTATCTGATCTCTACTGTAGTAGGGTTGGAAGGTTAGACAGGTTGTATGTATCTGATCTCTACTGTAGTAGGGTTGGAAGGTTAGACAGGTTGTATGTATCTGATCATTACTGTAGTAGGGTTGGAAGGTTAGACAGGTTGTATGTATCTGATCTCTACTGTAGTAGGGTTGGAAGGTTAGACAGGTTGTATGTATCTGATCTGTAGTAGGGTTGGAAGGTTAGACAGGTTGTATGTATCTGATCTCTACTGTAGTAGGGTTGGAAGGTTAGACAGGTTGTATGTATCTGATCTGTAGTAGGGTTGGAAGGTTAGACAGGTTGTATCTGATCACTACTGTAGTAGGGTTGGAAGGTTAGACAGGTTATATCTGATCTCTACTGTAGTAGGGTTGGAAGGTTAGACAGGTTGAATGTATCTGATCATTACTGTAGTAGGGTTGGAAGGTTAGACAGGTTGTATGTATCTGATCTCTACTGTAGTAGGGTTGGAAGGTTAGACAGGTTGTATCTGATCTCTACTGTAGTAGGGTTGGAAGGTGAGACAGGTTATATGTATCTGATCTCTACTGTGGTAGGGTTGGAAGGTTAGACAGGTTGTATCTGATCTCTACTGTAGTAGGGTTGGAAGGTGAGACAGGTTATATGTATCTGATCTCTACTGTAGTAGGGTTGGAAGGTTAGACAGGTTGTATGTATCTGATCACTACTGTAGTAGGGTTGGAAGGTTAGACAGGTTGTATCTGATCTCTACTGTAGTAGGGTTGGAAGGTCAGACAGGTTGTATGTATCTGATCACTACTGTAGTAGGGTTGGAAGGTTAGACAGGTTGTATCTGATCTCTACTGTAGTAGGGTTGGAAGGTTAGACAGGTTGTATGTATCTGATCTCTACTGTAGTAGGGTTGGAAGGTTAGACAGGTTGTATGTATCTGATCTGTAGTAGGGTTGGAAGGTTAGACAGGTTGTATCTGATCTCTACTGTAGTAGGGTTGGAAGGTTAGACAGGTTGTATGTATCTGATCTGTAGTAGGGTTGGAAGGTTAGACAGGTTGTATCTGATCACTACTGTAGTAGGGTTGGAAGGTCAGACAGGTTGTATGTATCTGATCTCTACTGTAGTAGGGTTGGAAGGTTAGACAGGTTGTATGTATCTGATCTCTACTGTAGTAGGGTTGGAAGGTTAGACAGGTTGTATGTATCTGATCTCTACTGTAGTAGGGTTGGAAGGTGAGACAGGTTGTATCTGATCTCTACTGTAGTAGGGTTGGAAGGTCAGACAGGTTGTATCTGATCTCTACTGTAGTAGGGTTGGAAGGTTAGACAGGTTGTATGTATCTGATCTCTACTGTAGTAGGGTTGGAAGGTTAGACAGGTTGTATCTGATCTGTAGTAGGGTTGGAAGGTTAGACAGGTTGTATCTGATCACTACTGTAGTAGGGTTGGAAGGTTAGACAGGTTGTATGTATCTGATCTGTAGTAGGGTTGGAAGGTTAGACAGGTTGTATGTATCTGATCACTACTGTAGTAGGGTTGGAAGGTTAGACAGGTTGTATGTATCTGATCACTACTGTAGTAGGGTTGGAAGGTTAGACAGGTTGTATGTATCTGATCTCTACTGTAGTAGGGTTGGAAGGTTAGACAGGTTGTATCTGATCTGTAGTAGGGTTGGAAGGTTAGACAGGTTGTATCTGATCACTACTGTAGTAGGGTTGGAAGGTTAGACAGGTTGTATGTATCTGATCTGTAGTAGGGTTGGAAGGTTAGACAGGTTGTATCTGATCTCTACTGTAGCAGGGTTGGAAGGTTAGACAGGTTATATCTGATCTCTACTGTAGCAGGGTTGGAAGGTTAGACAGGTTGTATGTATCTGATCACTACTGTAGTAGGGTTGGAAGGTTAGACAGGTTGTATCTGATCACTACTGTAGTAGGGTTGGAAGGTTAGACAGGTTGTATGTATCTGATCTCTACTGTAGTAGGGTTGGAAGGTTAGACAGGTTGTATCTGATCTCTACTGTAGTAGGGTTGGGAGGTTAGATAGGTTGTATCTGATCTCTACTGTAGTAGGGTTGGAAGGTTAGACAGGTTGTATGTATCTGATCTCTACTGTAGTAGGGTTGGAAGGTTAGACAGGTTGTATCTGATCACTACTGTAGTAGGGTTGGGAGGTTAGACAGGTTGTATGTATCTGATCACTACTGTAGTAGGGTTGGAAGGTGAGACAGGTTGTATCTGATCTCTACTGTAGTAGGGTTGGAAGGTTAGACAGGTTGTATGTATCTGATCATTACTGTAGTAGGGTTGGAAGGTTAGACAGGTTGTATGTATCTGATCTCTACTGTAATAGGGTTGGAAGGTTAGACAGGTTGTATGTATCTGATCTGTAGTAGGGTTGGAAGGTTAGACAGGTTGTATGTATCTGATCTCTACTGTAGTAGGGTTGGAAGGTTAGACAGGTTGTATGTATCTGATCTGTAGTAGGGTTGGAAGGTTAGACAGGTTGTATCTGATCACTACTGTAGTAGGGTTGGAAGGTTAGACAGGTTATATCTGATCTCTACTGTAGTAGGGTTGGAAGGTTAGACAGGTTGAATGTATCTGATCTCTACTGTAGTAGGGTTGGAAGGTTAGACAGGTTGTATGTATCTGATCTCTACTGTAGTAGGGTTGGAAGGTTAGACAGGTTGTATGTATCTGATCTCTACTGTAGTAGGGTTGGAAGGTTAGACAGGTTGTATGTATCTGATCTGTAGTAGGGTTGGAAGGTTAGACAGGTTGTATGTATCTGATCACTACTGTAGTAGGGTTGGAAGGTTAGACAGGTTGTATCTGATCTCTACTGTAGTAGGGTTGGAAGGTTAGACAGGTTGTATGTATCTGATCTCTACTGTAGTAGGGTTGGAAGGTTAGACAGGTTATATCTGATCTCTACTGTAGTAGGGTTGGAAGGTTAGACAGGTTGTATGTATCTGATCTCTACTGTAGTAGGGTTGGAAGGTGAGACAGGTTGTATGTATCTGATCTCTACTGTAGTAGGGTTGGAAGGTTAGACAGGTTGTATCTGATCTCTACTGTAGTAGGGTTGGAAGGTTAGACAGGTTGTATCTGATCTCTACTGTAGTAGGGCTGGAAGGTGAGACAGGTTGTATGTATCTGATCTGTAGTAGGGTTGGAAGGTGAGACAGGTTGTATGTATCTGATCACTACTGTAGTAGGGTTGGAAGGTGAGACAGGTTGTATATATCTGATCACTACTGTAGTAGGGTTGGAAGGTTAGACAGGTTGTATATATCTGATCATTACTGTAGTAGGGTTGGAAGGTTAGACAGGTTGTATCTGATCTCTACTGTAGTAGGGTTGGAAGGTTAGACAGGTTGTATGTATCTGATCACTACTGTAGTAGGGTTGGAAGGTTAGACAGGTTGTATGTATCTGATCTGTAGTAGGGTTGGAAGGTTAGACAGGTTGTATCTGATCTCTACTGTAGCAGGGTTGGGAGGTTAGACAGGTTGTATGTATCTGATCTCTACTGTAGTAGGGTTGGAAGGTTAGACAGGTTGTATCTGATCTCTACTGTAGTAGGGTTGGAAGGTTAGAAAGGTTGTATGTATCTGATCTCTACTGTAGTAGGGTTGGAAGGTTAGACAGGTTGTATGTATCTGATCTCTACTGTAGTAGGGTTGGAAGGTTAGACAGGTTGTATCTGTTTATTAAATTGGAATTTTGAGTCCTTGAGTCAGTGGTGGGAGGCTGGAGTCCTTGAGGCAATGGTGGGAGGTTGGAGTCCTTGAGTCAATGGTGGGAGGTTGGAGTCCTTGAGGCAATGGTGGGAGGTTGGAGTCCTTGAGGCAATCGTGGGAGGTTGGAGTCCTTGAGGCAATGGTGGGAGGTTGGAGTCCTTGAGTCAGTGGTGGGAGGTTGGGGTCCTTGAGGCAATGGTGGGAGGTTGGAGTCCTTGAGTCAGTGGTGGGAGGTTGGGGTCCTTGAGTCAATGGTGGGAGGTTGGAGTCCTTGAGGCAATGGTGGGAGGTTGGAGTCCTTGAGTCAGTGTTGGGAGGTTGGGGTCCTTGAGTCAATGGTGGGAGGTTGGAGTCCTTGAGTCAATGGTGGGAGGTTGGGGTCCTTGAGTCAATGGTGGGAGGTTGGAGTCCTTGAGTCAATGGTGGGAGGTTGGGGTCCTTGAGTCAATGGTGGGAGGTTGGAGTCCTTGAGTCAGTGGTGGGAGGTTGGGGTCCTTGAGTCAATGGTGGGAGGTTGGGGTCCTTGAGTCAATGGTGGGAGGTTGGAGTCCTTGAGTCAATGGTGGGAGGTTGGAGTCCTTGAGTCAGTGGTGGGAGGTTGGAGTCCTTGAGTCAATGGTGGGAGGTTGGAGTCCTTGAGTCAATGGTGGGAGGTTGGGGTCCTTGAGTCAATGGTGGGAGGTTGGAGTCCTTGAGTCAGTGGTGGGAGGTTGGAGTCCTTGAGTCAATGGTGGGAGGTTGGAGTCCTTGAGTCAATGGTGGGAGGTTGGAGTCCTTGAGTCAATGGTGGGAGGTTGGAAAGGCCCAAATACGTGTGTTTTGTCAACAATATACTGCTCTGTCTCGTATTGTTCAAAGACTATCAGGGACTTTGAACAGGACATCAAATCTATTGAATTGAAATTGCTCACTCAGAATGACCCCGGACTAGTCATGAATTTACAGGACAAGAGATATGAACTGAGGTCGTTTTCTACGTGAAAGAGTGAAGGGTGTCTTGATCAGGTTTCTCTTTGCTTCCCTCAAGGATATGGATGCTCCGAGCGCTTTACATTTTTTTAACCACTAGGACAGTCGACATTACAACGTAAACAGATGGTCTGCCTTCGTCTCCCTGATGGGAAGTTGACCACGGATGATGGTGAGATGTGCCAACATGCCGGGGGTTTCTACTCTGCCCTGTACAAGGTGTAGGATTGTGATTCTCTGTGTGCTGAACAGTTGTTACATGGACTTCCACAATTGGGCCCTGAGCAGAGAGCTGCTTTGAACGCTGACATTACACTGTAAGAGCTGTCCACAGCAGTTATGCAGCTCCCATCAGGCCGAGCCCCTGGCTTCGATGATTTACCATCTAACTTCTATAAGCTCTTATGGGGGTCTATTGGTGGGGAATTTTATAAATTGGTGTTCAATTCTTCTTCTTCTCTTCCTCTATCATGTCAATGTGCTGTGCTTTCATTGTTGCCAAAAAAAGGGAGATTTGGCTCTTGAAAGAAAACTGGTGACCTGTTGCATTGCTGTGTGTAGAATATAAAATGATATCTAAGTGTCTCTCAAACAGGTTGAAAGAGTATCTGGGGCTGTTGGTCCACAAGGACCAGTCTTACTGTGTACCTGACCTCTCTATTGTTGATAACTTGTTTCTAATAAGAGATGACATTTCACAGTAGAAGCCTCAAACAACGTTCTAAAGACTGTTGACATCTAGTGGAAGCCTTAGGAAGTGCAATCGGACCCCATTTCCACTGTATCATGGATAAGCAAAGAGTTGAAAAACTACAAACCTCAGATTTCCTACTTCCTGGTTGGATTTTTTTCTCAGGTTTTTGCCTGCCATATGAGTTCTGTTATACTCACAGACATCATTCAAACAGTTTTAGAAATGTCAGAGTGTTTTCTATCGAAATCTACTAATAATATGCATATCCTAGCATCTGGGCCTGAGTAGCAGGTAGTTTACTCTGGGCACGCTTTTCATCCGGATGTGAAAATACTGCCCCCTACCCAAGAGAGGTTAAAGGTGTATGAGAGGTCCTGTGTCAATTGGGAAAAGAGTGTATCGCTTTGGGCAGGTCAGCTTCAGACATGTTCCGCTCCACGGTTACCACGGGGGCTTCAGTTTATTTATTTTTATTTTATCTTTATTTAACTAGGCAAGTCAGTTAAGAACAAATTCTTATTTTTAATGATGGCCTAGGAACAGTGGGTTAATTCCTTCTGGTCTGGACAATACTGGATTAAAGCTGCAGCCCTGTACCTGCCACTGCACGAGGGTGGGCAAGGCCTGGTGGACATTTATTCCAGGATCATGGCTTTCCGGCTCCAAGCAGCCCAGAGACTGTTCTACAGTGATGGTTCTAGCTGGGTACAGCATAAACATTGATGAGGAGACCGGGCTGTTTAGACACACATATTTTCCTCTTAAAGCTAGAGAGGGGTGATTTGTCTGTCCTGACTCCATTCTATGAGTCTGTTATGTAGGCTTGGAGAGTGTTCGTCACATCCCGTAAAGCTGGCACGCCTTGTGCGTGTGTGTGTGTGTCTCTCTCTCTCTGTCTCTCTCTGTCTCTCCCTCTCTCTCTCTCTCTCTCTCTCTCTCTCTCTCTCAATCTCTCTCTCTCTCCTTATACCCCTCAGTATTCCCAGATGTCTCCATCTCTCCCAGTGTACTCCTCAGTATTCCAAGATGTCTCCATCTCTCCCAGTGTACTCCTCAGTATTCCCAGATGTCTTCATCTCTCCCAGTGTACTCCTCAGTATTCCCAGATGTCTCCATCCCTCCCAGTGTACTCCTCAGTATTCCCAGATGTCTCCATCTCTCCCAGTGTACTCCACAGTATTCCCAGATGTCTCCATCTCTCCCAGTGTACTCCTCAGTATTACCAGATGTCATCTCTCCCAGTGTACTCCTCAGTATTCCCAGATGTCTCCATCTCTCCCAGTGTAATCCTCAGTATTCCCAGATGTCATCTCTCCCAGTGTACTCCTCAGTATTCCCAGATGTCTCCATCTCTCCCAGTGTACTCCTCAGTATTCCCAGATGTCTCTCTCTCTCCCAGTGTACTCCTCAGTATTCCCAGATGTCATCTCTCCCAGTGTACTCCTCAGTATTCCCAGGTGTCTCCATCTCTCCCAGTGTACTCCTCAGTATTCCCAGATGTCTCCATCTCTCCCAGTGTACTCCTCAGTATTCCCAGATGTCTCCATCTCTCCCAGTGTACTCCTCAGTATTCCCAGATGTCTCCATCTCTCCCAGTGTACCCCTCAGTATTCCCAGATGTCTCCATCTCTCTCAGTGTACTCCTCAGTATTCCCAGATGTCTCCATCTCTCCCAGTGTACTCCTCAGTATTCCCAGATGTCTCCATCTCTCCCAGTGTACTCCTCAGTATTCCCAGATGTCTCCATCTCTCCCAGTGTACTCCTCAGTATTCCCAGATGTCATCTCTCCCAGTGTACTCCACAGTATTCCCAGGTGTCTCCATCTCTCCCAGTGTACTCCTCAGTATTCCCAGATGTCATCTCTCCCAGTGTACTCCTCAGTATTCCCAGATGTCTTCATCTCTCCCAGTGTACTCCTCAGTATTCCCAGATGTCTCCATCTCTCCCAGTGTACTCCTCAGTATTCCCAGATGTCTCCATCTCTCCCAGTGTACTCCTCAGTATTCCCAGATGTCTCCATCTCTCCCAGTGTACTCCTCAGTATTCCCAGATGTCTCCATCTCTCCCAGTGTACTCCTCAGTATTCCCAGATGTCTCCATCTCTCCCAGTGTACTCCTCAGTATTCCCAGATGTCTCCATCTCTCCCAGTGTACTCCTCAGTATTCCCAGATGTCTCCATCTCTCCCAGTGTACTCCTCAGTATTCCCAGATGTCATCTCTCCCAGTGTACTCCTCAGTATTCCCAGATGTCTCCATCTCTCCCAGTGTACTCCTCAGTATTCCCAGATGTCTCCTTCTCTCCCAGTGTACTCCTCAGTATTCCCAGATGTCTTCATCTCTCCCAGTGTACTCCTCAGTATTCCCAGATGTCTTCATCTCTCCCAGTGTACTCCTCAGTATTCCCAGATGTCTTCATCTCTCCCAGTGTACTCCTCAGTATTCCCAGATGTCTTCATCTCTCCCAGTGTACTCCTCAGTATTCCCAGATGTCTCCATCTCTCCCAGTGTACTCCACAGTATTCCCAGGTGTCTCCATCTCTCCCAGTGCACTCCTCAGTATTCCCAGATGTCCTCTCTCCCAGTGTACTCCTCAGTATTCCCAGATGTCTTCATCTCTCCCAGTGTACTCCTCAGTATTCCCAGATGTCTTCATCTCTCCCAGTGTACTCCTCAGTATTCCCAGGTGTCTTCATCTCTCCCAGTGTACTCCTCAGTATTCCCAGATGTTATCTCTCCCAGTGTACTCCTCAGTATTCCCAGATGTCTCCATCTCTCCCAGTGTTCTCCTCAGTATTCCCAGGTGTCTCCATTGTTTAATATTCTTGGAAGGAGCCGTTGAGGTGTACATTATTGCTTTTCACAGACAATGTCGGCTCCTATCAATTCTGTTACAAGCTCTCCTTCACACATCAGCAACTACTACACAGACAAAAGGACTCTTCTGCTTTCTGCTAATGCTGTGTGTGTTTTGGGAGTGTGTTAGTGTTAGTGTGTGTTTTTTGTCGTGTGTTTGTGCGCGCGTGTGTCGTAGACAACATCACAGTGTCTTTCTAATACAGAGCAGTACTACACAACAATATATTACCTGTTGTCACAGAAACAGATCTCAGCTGTTACTAACGTTGTCTCTGTTGTCACAGAAACAGATCTCAGCTGTTACTAACGTTGTCTCTGTTGTCATAGAAACAGATCTCAGCTGTTACTAACGTTGTCTCTGTTGTCACAGAAACAGATCTCAGCTGTTACTAACGTTGTCTCTGTTGTCATAGAAACAGATCTCAGCTGTTACTAACGTTGTCTCTGTTGTCACAGAAACAGATCTCAGCTGTTACTAACGTTGTCTCTGTTGTCATAGAAACAGATCTCAGCTGTTACTAACGTTGTCTCTGTTGAAACAGAAACAGATCTCAGCTGTTACTAACGTTGTCTCTGTTGTCATAGAAACAGATCTCAGCTGTTACTAACGTTGTCTCTGTTGTCATAGAAACAGATCTCAGCTGTTACTAACGTTGTCTCTGTTGTCATAGAAACAGATCTCAGCTGTTACTAACGTTGTCTCTGTTGTCATAGAAACAGATCTCAGCTGTTACTAACGTTGTCTCTGTTGTCAAAGAAACAGATCTCAGCTGTTACTAACGTTGTCTCTGTTGAAACAGATCTCAGCTGTTACTAACGTTGTCTCTGTTGTCACAATAACAGATCTCAGCTGTTACTAACGTTGTCTCTGTTGTCACAGTAACAGATCTCAGCTGTTACTAACGTTGTCTGTTGTCACAGAAACAGATCTCAGCTGTTACTAACGTTGTCTCTGTTGTCATAGAAACAGATCTCAGCTGTTACTAACGTTGTCTCTGTTGTCACAGGAACAGTTCTCAGCTGTTACTAACGTTGTCTCTGTTGTCATAGAAACAGATCTCAGCTGTTACTAACGTTGTCTCTGTTGTCACAGTAAACAGATCTCAGCTGTTACTAACGTTGTCTCTGTTGTCACAGAAACAGTTCTCAGCTGTTACTAACGTTGTCTCTGTTGTCATAGAAACAGATCTCAGCTGTTACTAACGTTGTCTCTGTTGTCATAGAAACAGATCTCAGCTGTTACTAACGTTGTCTCTGTTGAAACAGATCTCAGCTGTTACTAACGTTGTCTCTGTTGTCACAGTAACAGATCCCAGCTGTTACTAACGTTGTCTCTGTTGTCATAGAAACAGATCTCAGCTGTTACTAACGTTGTCTCTGTTGTCATAGTAACAGATCTCAGCTGTTACTAACGTTGTCTCTGTTGAAACAGATCTCAGCTGTTACTAAAGTTGTCTCTGTTGTCATAGAAACAGATCTCAGCTGTTACTAACGTTGTCTCTGTTGTCACAGAAACAGATCTCAGCTGTTACTAACGTTGTCTCTGTTGTCATAGAAACAGATCTCAGCTGTTACTAACGTTGTCTCTGTTGTCACAGAAACAGATCTCAGCTGTTACTAACGTTGTCTCTGTTGTCACAGTAACAGATCTCAGCTGTTACTAACGTTGTCTCTGTTGTCACAGAAACAGATCTCAGCTGTTACTAACGTTGTCTCTGTTGTCACAGAAACAGATCTCAGCTGTTACTAACGTTGTCTCTGTTGTCACAGAAACAGATCTCAGCTGTTACTAACGTTGTCTCTGTTGTCACAGTAACAGATCTCAGCTGTTACTAACGTTGTCTCTGTTGTCACAGTAACAGATCGCAGCTGTTACTAACATTGTCTCTGTTGTCACAGAAACAGATCTCAGCTGTTACTAACGTTTTCTCTGTTGTCATAGAAACAGATCTCAGCTGTTACTAACGTTGTCTCTGTTGAAACAGAAACAGATCTCAGCTGTTACTAACGTTGTCTCTGTTGTCATAGAAACAGATCTCAGCTGTTACTAACGTTGTCTCTGTTGTCATAGAAACAGATCTCAGCTGTTACTAACGTTGTCTCTGTTGTCACAGAAACAGATCTCAGCTGTTACTAACGTTGTCTCTGTTGTCATAGAAACAGATCTCAGCTGTTACTAACGTTGTCTCTGTTGTCACAGAAACAGATCTCAGCTGTTACTAACGTTGTCTCTGTTGTCATAGTAACAGATCTCAGCTGTTACTAACGTTGTCTCTGTTGTCACAGTAACAGATCTCAGCTGTTACTAACGTTGTCTCTGTTGTCACAGAAACAGATCTCAGCTGTTACTAACGTTGTCTCTGTTGTCACAGAAACAGATCTCAGCTGTTACTAACGTTGTCTCTGTTGAAACAGATCTCAGCTGTTACTAACGTTGTTTCTGTTGAAACAGATCTCAGCTGTTACTAACGTTGTCTCTGTTGTCACAGTAACAGATCTCAGCTGTTACTAACGTTGTCTCTGTTGTCACAGAAACAGATCTCAGCTGTTACTAACGTTGTCTCTGTTGTCATAGAAACAGATCTCAGCTGTTACTAACGTTGTCTCTGTTGTCACAGAAACAGATCTCAGCTGTTACTAACGTTGTCTCTGTTGTCACAGTAACAGATCTCAGCTGTTACTAACGTTGTCTCTGTTGTCACAGAAACAGATCTCAGCTGTTACTAACGTTGTCTCTGTTGTCATAGAAACAGATCTCAGCTGTTACTAACGTTGTCTCTGTTGTCACAGAAACAGATCTCAGCTGTTACTAACGTTGTCTCTGTTGTCACAGTAACAGATCTCAGCTGTTACCAACGTTGTCTCTGTTGTCACAGTAACAGATCTCAGCTGTTACTAACGTTGTCTCTGTTGTCACAGAAACAGATCTCAGCTGTTACTAACGTTGTCTCTGTTGAAACAGATCTCAGCTGTTACTAACGTTGTCTCTGTTGTCATAGAAACAGATCTCAGCTGTTACTAACGTTGTCTCTGTTGTCATAGAAACAGATCTCAGCTGTTACTAACGTTGTCTCTGTTGTCACAGAAACAGATCTCAGCTGTTACTAACGTTGTCTCTGTTGTCACAGAAACAGATCTCAGCTGTTACTAACGTTGTCTCTGTTGTCATAGAAACAGATCTCAGATGTTACTAACGTTGTCTCTGTTGTCATAGTAACAGATCTCTGCTGTTACTAACGTTGTCTCTGTTGTCACAGTAACAGATCTCAGCTGTTACTAACGTTGTCTCTGTTGTCACAGAAACAGATCTCAGCTGTTACTAACGTTGTCTCTGTTGTCATAGAAACAGATCTCAGATGTTACTAACGTTGTCTCTGTTGTCACAGTAACAGATCTCAGCTGTTACTAACGTTGTCTCTGTTGTCACAGAATCAGAGCTCAGCTGTTACTAACGTTGTCTCTGTTGTCACAGAAACAGATCTCAGCTGTTACTAACGTTGTCTCTGTTGTCATAGAAACAGATCTCAGCTGTTACTAACGTTGTCTCTGTTGTCACAGAAACAGATCCCAGCTGTTACTAACGTTGTCTCTGTTGTCACAGATCTCAGCTGTTACTAACGTTGTCTCTGTTGTCATAGAAACAGATCTCAGCTGTTACTAACGTTGTCTCTGTTGTCATAGAAACAGATCTCAGCTGTTACTAACGTTGTCTCTGTTGTCATAGTAACAGATCTCAGCTGTTACTAACGTTGTCTCTGTTGTCATAGAAACAGATCTCTGCTGTTACTAACGTTGTCTCTGTTGAAACAGATCTCAGCTTTTACTAACGTTGTCTCTGTTGTCACAGAAACAGATCTCAGCTGTTACTAACGTTGTCTCTGTTGTCACAGAAACAGATCTCAGCTGTTACTAACGTTGTCTCTGTTGTCATAGAAACAGATCTCAGCTGTTACTAACATTGTCTCTGTTGAAACAGAAACAGATCTCAGCTGTTACTAACGTTGTCTCTGTTGTCATAGAAACAGATCTCAGCTGTTACTAACGTTGTCTCTGTTGTCATAGAAACAGATCTCAGCTGTTACTAACGTTGTCTCTGTTGTCACAGAAACAGATCTCAGCTGTTACTAACGTTGTCTCTGTTGTCATAGAAACAGATCTCAGCTGTTACTAACGTTGTCTCTGTTGTCACAGAAACAGATCTCAGCTGTTACTAACGTTGTCTCTGTTGTCATAGTAACAGATCTCAGCTGTTACTAACGTTGTCTCTGTTGTCACAGTAACAGATCTCAGCTGTTACTAACGTTGTCTCTGTTGTCACAGAAACAGATCTCAGCTGTTACTAACGTTGTCTCTGTTGTCACAGAAACAGATCTCAGCTGTTACTAACGTTGTCTCTGTTGAAACAGATCTCAGCTGTTACTAACGTTGTCTCTGTTGTCATAGAAACAGATCTCAGCTGTTACTAACGTTGTCTCTGTTGTCACAGAAACAGATCTCAGCTGTTACTAACGTTGTCTCTGTTGTCACAGAAACAGATCTCAGCTGTTACTAACGTTGTCTCTGTTGTCACAGTAACAGATCTCAGCTGTTACTAACGTTGTCTCTGTTGTCACAGAAACAGATCTCAGCTGTTACTAACGTTGTCTCTGTTGTCATAGAAACAGATCTCAGCTGTTACTAACGTTGTCTCTGTTGTCACAGAAACAGATCTCAGCTGTTACTAACGTTGTCTCTGTTGTCACAGTAACAGATCTCAGCTGTTACTAACGTTGTCTCTGTTGTCACAGAAACAGATCTCAGCTGTTACTAACGTTGTCTCTGTTGTCATAGAAACAGATCTCAGCTGTTACTAACGTTGTCTCTGTTGTCACAGAAACAGATCTCAGCTGTTACTAACGTTGTCTCTGTTGTCACAGTAACAGATCTCAGCTGTTACCAACGTTGTCTCTGTTGTCACAGTAACAGATCTCAGCTGTTACTAACGTTGTCTCTGTTGTCACAGAAACAGATCTCAGCTGTTACTAACGTTGTCTCTGTTGAAACAGATCTCAGCTGTTACTAACGTTGTCTCTGTTGTCATAGAAACAGATCTCAGCTGTTACTAACGTTGTCTCTGTTGTCATAGAAACAGATCTCAGCTGTTACTAACGTTGTCTCTGTTGTCACAGAAACAGATCTCAGCTGTTACTAACGTTGTCTCTGTTGTCACAGAAACAGATCTCAGCTGTTACTAACATTGTCTCTGTTGTCACAGAAACAGATCTCAGCTGTTACTAACGTTGTCTCTGTTGTCATAGAAACAGATCTCAGATGTTACTAACGTTGTCTCTGTTGTCATAGTAACAGATCTCTGCTGTTACTAACGTTGTCTCTGTTGTCACAGTAACAGATCTCAGCTGTTACTAACGTTGTCTCTGTTGTCACAGAAACAGATCTCAGCTGTTACTAACGTTGTCTCTGTTGTCATAGAAACAGATCTCAGATGTTACTAACGTTGTCTCTGTTGTAACAGTAACAGATCTCAGCTGTTACTAACGTTGTCTCTGTTGTCACAGAATCAGATCTCAGCTGTTACTAACGTTGTCTCTGTTGTCACAGAAACAGATCTCAGCTGTTACTAACGTTGTCTCTGTTGTCATAGAAACAGATCTCAGCTGTTACTAACGTTGTCTCTGTTGTCACAGAAACAGATCCCAGCTGTTACTAACGTTGTCTCTGTTGTCACAGATCTCAGCTGTTACTAACGTTGTCTCTGTTGTCATAGAAACAGATCTCAGCTGTTACTAACGTTGTCTCTGTTGTCATAGAAACAGATCTCAGCTGTTACTAACGTTGTCTCTGTTGTCATAGTAACAGATCTCAGCTGTTACTAACATTGTCTCTGTTGTCATAGAAACAGATCTCTGCTGTTACTAACGTTGTCTCTGTTGAAACAGATCTCAGCTTTTACTAACGTTGTCTCTGTTGTCATAGAAACAGATCTCAGCTGTTACTAACGTTGTCTCTGTTGTCATAGAAACAGATCTCAGCTGTTACTAACGTTGTCTCTGTTGTCACAGAAACAGATCCCAGCTGTTACTAACGTTGTCTCTGTTGTCACAGATCTCAGCTGTTACTAACGTTGTCTCTGATGTCATAGAAACAGATCTCAGCTGTTACTAACGTTGTCTCTGTTGTCATAGAAACAGATCTCAGCTGTTACTAACGTTGTCTCTGTTGTCATAGTAACAGATCTCAGCTGTTACTAACGTTGTCTCTGTTGTCATAGAAACAGATCTCAGCTGTTACTAACGTTGTCTCTGTTGAAACAGATCTCAGCTGTTACTAACGTTGTCTCTGTTGTCACAGAAACAGATCTCAGCGTTGTCTCTGTCTCTTTAATTGGTCACATCACGATATCCCTGCTGCAGTGTGTGCAAACCTGGTCAAGAACTACAGGAAACGTATGATCTCTGTAATTGCAAACAAAGGTTTCTGTACCAAATACTAAGTTCTGCTTTTCTGATGTATCAAATACTTATGTCATGCAATAACATGCAAATGAATTACTTAAAAAGCATACAATTAGATTTTCTGGATTTTTGTTTTAGATTCCGTCTCTCACAGTTGAAGTGTACCTATGATAACAATGACAGACCTCTACATGCTTTGTAAGTAGGAAAACCTGCAAAATCGGCAGTGTATCAAATACTTGTTCTCCCCACTGTATATATATATATATACACTGCTCAAAACAAACCGTCAGAGGGGAGATCGGTTACAAAGTCAATGGATAGATGAGACCAGGGTCGCTGAGGTACGGGAAGCGATAGGAGCTTCCCTGCTGGAGCATTCCGTGGAGATTTGGTTTGGGCACATACGGAACAGGAGTTGACATAACGAGTGACATCCTGCGCCAAGGTGGACCGCCAGTACTTCTCAACGATTGTAAGGAGTGCATATCTGGTGGCAGAGAAGTCAGACGCAGGAGAGCAGAACTTGATAATAGCAGTTTAATAGTAAAACCAACGGCATAAGAAATACAAAGTATGGGCACGATAACCCGACGCGCACCAGTCAAACAAAATGTGCACAAGCACTTACAATAAACAATACCACAGAAAGACATGGGGGGAACAGAGGGTTAAATACACATAATGAGGGAAATGAGAACCAGGTGTGTGGGAAAACGAGACAAAACAAATGGAAAATTTAAAAAATGGATCGGCGATGGCTAGAAGACCGGCGACGTCAACCGCCGAACACCGCCCGAACAAGGAGAGGCATCGACTTCGGCAGAAGTCGTGACAGCGATGGAGTGTACGGTGCGAGAAATTGGGTATTGTGTGTATCTTGATGAGGGGGAAAAAACTATTTAATCCATTTTTAGAATAAGGCTGTAACGTAACAAAATGTGGAAAAAGTGAAGGGCTCTGAATACTTTCAGAACGCTCTGTTTACGCTTCATGCATCAGCGGGTATATATCCTTACTTTATATGTCCAAAAATCAATGTACAGTAGCAACTGCAGATTAATAATCCTGTTGAATATATTGTCTAAATGTAGATTTCCAGCTAAATAAACATACCCAAAAGTAATTATTTATCATGAGATGCCAACTTTAAGTGGTGTCAGATTTCACACCCTCAGTCACACAGGCGGAATGAAACACACTTCCCGAGACGGGGAGAACGAGGACTATCGCTGAGTAGTTATGATTTACCCTGCCCACAGCTCGATTTATAAAATGTCAATCAAAACCGGTACCAGAACCACACTCCTCCCCACTTTCGGGGAGTTCAAAGTGAGAGACACAGAATGATTGATAAACATGAAAATAAACATGAAAAACTTTTAAAAAACTTGATTAAACATAAACATGTACTTAGGTTTCACTATTTTTTATATTATTATTATTATTATTATTATTACTATTATTACTATTACTATTATTACTATTATTACTATTATTACTATTATTATTATTATTATTATTATTATTATTATTATTATCATTATTATTATCATTATTATTATTATTATTATTATTACTATTATTATTACTATTATTATTACTATTATTATTATTATTATTATTATTATTATTATTACTATTATTACTATTATTATTATTATTATTATTACTATTATTATTATTATTATTATTATTACTATTATTATTATTATTACTATTATTATTATTATTATCATTATTATCATTATTATTATTACTATTATTATTATTATTACTATTATTATTACTATTATTATTATTATTATTATTATTATTATTATTATTATTACTATTATTATTATTATTACTATTATTATTATTATTACTATTATTATTATTATTATTATTATTATTATTATTACTACTATTATTATTATTATTATTATTATTATTATTATTACTATTATTATTATTATTACTATTGGATACATTCTTAAACATTAGTTCACTGCGTCTTGGACAGGAAGTCTTAATAAACCCATTGTTATACAGATTTATACGTCAGACACATCAGATGATACGGTAATATCATATATTTATTTATTATGATATTTTCCCGTAAAGAAGATTTGGGCACCTTCTAAAGTTAAGAACTAATGTATCTTTCATTTGCTGTCCAACCTGTATTTTTTAGTCAAGTTTATGATTAGTTACTGATTAGATTAGGTGCCTCTCCCAAGATTTCTCCCGACATATTGTTGGCAGCTTGGCTACTATTCTCATTGTATAACCACAATTTGTGCCGCTAAATATGCACATTTTCGAACAAACTCTATATGTATTGTGTAATATGATGTTATAGGACTGTCATCTGAAGAAGTTTGAGAAGGTTAGTGAAAAAAGTAATATCTTTTGCTGGTTTATTCGTTATCGCTATTGTTGGCTTGAATCAATGCTGTTGTGTGGTTGGCTATTGTAGTAAGCTAATATAATGCTATATTGTGTTTTCGCTGTAAAACACTTAAAAAATCTGAAATATTGGCTAGATTCACAAGATCTTTGTCTTTCATTTGCTGTACGCTGTGTATTTTTCAGAAATGTTTTATGATGAGTATTTATGTAATTCACGTTGGTCTCTGTAGTTATTCTAGTTGCTTTGGTGAGAGTTGTGATGGTGGCTGCAATGTAAAACTATGATTTATACCTGAAATATGCAAATTTTTCTAACAAAACATATGCTATACAATAAATATGTTATCAGACTGTCATCTGATGAAGTTGTTTCTTGGTTAGTGACTATTTATATCTTTATTTGGTCGAAATTGTGATAGCTACCTATGCAGGAAAAAAATGGTGAAAAAAAAAAGTTGTGTCTTTTGCTATCGTGGTTAGCTAATAGAAATACATATTGTGTCTTCCCTGTAAAACATTTTAAAAATCAGAAATGATGGCTGGATTCACAAGATGTGTATCTTTCATCTGGTGTCTTGGACTTGTGATTTAATGATATTTAGATGCTAGTATTTACTTGTGACGCTATGCTAGGCTATGCTAGTCAGCTTTTTTACTGATGGGGGTGCTCCCGGATCCGGGTTTGTGACCAAGTAGAAGTTAACAACTCTCTCATAATAATCATAATCTTTTTGACCTGTTGCAATTCTGTACAAACTGAAGCTAATTTCCCCACTGTGTCTCTCACAGCCTGTTTAGAGTTCAGAGTGTTCTGGTGGGCGATCTATTGTTCCACAGGAAGGTTATCTCCTAACCCAAACAACAGATGACTGAAACACGAGAGCAGAGGACCAGACCTTAAAGAGTCAGCAGCCTTTAGTTTAATATCAGTCCCAATGCTCAATTCCTCTGTCTTCTTAACATTTCTAAGTATATGGCACTATTGGATTGCTATGTGAAAGACAATTACCATTCACTTTGTTACTTTCACTAGTCTCCATAATGTGTTTTCTTTCAACTCAAACCCTTCCTGAGTGGTGCAGCGGCCGTGATCGGGAGTCCCAGAGGGCGGCGCACAATTGGCCCAGCGCTGTTTTGGGTTTGGCCCAAGGGCATGCCGTCACTGTAAATAAAACTTTGTTCTTAACTGACTTGCCTGGTTAAATAAAGGTTAAATAAATCTTACCTATTAAAGGTAGAACAACTGAAATAAAACATCCAAGAGGTTGGGTAATGATAAAACTAACAAGTGTCCTGGCCAATTACAGGCCAGTACTGTCAGTTGGAGAACACACGGTAAAGATAAATGTAACGGTTTTCTTCGTCCTCCTCTGACGAAGAGTAAGAAATGTCGGACCAATGCGCAGCGTGGTATGTGTCCATAAATTTATTTTAATGAAACAAACGAACACAGAAACAAAAGAAGAAACGATACGTGAAATACAAACCGAAACAGGTCCGTGTGGGGAAAACACTGACGCGGAAAATAACCACCCACGAAACCCAGGTGGAAAAAGGCTACCTAAGTACGATTCTTAATCAGAGACAACTAACGACACCTGCCTCTGATTGAGAATCATAACAGG
>NC_074696.1:5045003-5058641 GCF_029448725.1 Salvelinus fontinalis
TATGCCCAGAACGTGAACAGAGCAACAGGCCCAACCCCCACTAATACACCCGTCCAATCTCCATCCTGCAACAAGCCCAACCCCCACTAATACACACCCGTCCAATCCCCATCCTGCAACAAGCCCAACCCCCACTAATACACACCCGTCCAATCCCCATCCTGCAACCTAAGAGGTATGTATCAGATACTCAACATGCTCTGCTCACACCTACTGTGATGTTCCAGACCTAAACCACACAAAAACAATACTAGACACTATGGAACACAAAGCTTTTACCATCTCATCCTGGAATATACAATGATCATCTGCCTTTGGCCTAAAGAGCAGGAACCTGGAATTCATCAAAGAAATTGGAAATACAGACATTGTCATCCTACAAGAAACCTGGTATATAGGAGACGGACCCACTGGTTGCCCTCAAGTTTACAGAGAGCTGGTAGTCCCATCCACCACACTACCGGGTGGGTGGTATAGAGGAGACGGACCCACTGATTGCCCTCTAGGTTACAGAGAGCTGGTAGTCCCATCCACCAAACTACCAGGTGTGAAACAGGGAAGAGACTCAGGAGGTATGCTAATTTGGTATAGAGCAGATCTAACCCACTCTACTAAATGAGTCAAATCAGCAACATTTTACATTTGGCCCTCACCCACTCTATTAAATTAGTCAAACAGGAACATTTTACATCTGGCTAGATATGAATCATTTGAATTTTCTCACCTGAGAAAAATGTCCTCCTGTGTGCTACCTATATCCCCCCGAATACAGTCATGGACAAAAGTTTTGAGACTGACACAAATATTAATTTTCACAAAGTCTGCTGCCTCAGTTTGTATGGTGGCAATTTGCGTATACTCCAGAATGTTATGAACAGTGAACAGATGAATTGCAATTAATTGCGAAGTCCCTCTTTGCCATGCAAATGAACTGAATCCCCACTGCATTTCCACTGCATTTCAGCCCTGCCACAAAAGGACCAGCTGACATCATGTTAGTGATTCTCTCGTTAACACAGGTGTGAGTGTTGACGAGGACAAGGCTGGAGATCACTCTGTCATGCTGATTGAGTTCGAATAACAGACTGGAAGCTTCAAAAGGAGGGTGGTGCTTGGAATCATTGTTCTTCCTCTGTCAACCATGGTTAACTGCAAGGAAACACGTGCCATCATCATTGCTTTGCACAAAAACAGCTTCACAGGCAAGGATATTACTGCCAGTAAGATTGCACCTAAATCAACCATTTATCAGATCATCAAGAACTTCAAGGAGAGCGTTCAATTGTTGTGAAGAAGGCTTCAGAGCGCCCAAGAAAGTCCAGCAAACGCCAGGACTGTCTCCTAAAGTTGATTCAGCTGGATCAGGGTACCACCAGTACAGAGCTTGCTCAGGAATGGCAGCAGGCAGGTGTGAGTGCATCTGCACGCACAGTGAGGCGAAGACAGCCATGAATAAAGAATGGTACCGACACATCCTCCGAGAGCAACTTCTCCCAACCATCTAGGAACAGTTTGGTGACAAACAATGCCTTTTCCAACATGATGGAGCACCTTGCCATAAGGCAAAAGTGATAACTAAATGGCTCAGGGAACAAAACAATATTTTGGGTCCATGGCCAGGAAACTCCCCAGACCTTAATCCCATTGAGAATTTGTGGTCAATCCTCAAGAGGCGGGTGGACAAACAAAAATCCACAAATTCTGACAAACTCCAAACATTGATTATGCAAGAATGGGCTGCCATCAGTCAGGATGTGGCCCAGAAGTTAATTGACAGCATGCCAGGGCGGATTGCAGAGGTCTTGAAAAAGAAGGGTCAACACTGCAAATATTGACACTTTGCATCAACTTCATGTAATTGTCAATAAAAGCTTTTGACACTTATGAAATGCTCGTAATTATACTTCAGTATTCCATAGTAACAACTGACAAAAATATCTAAAGACACTGAAGCAGTAAACTTTGTGAAAATATGTAATGTATATTTGTGTCATTCTCAAAACTTTTGGCCACGACTGTAGAGTCCCCATACTTTAACCATGACAGCTTCTCCATCTTAGAAATCAATCATTTCCAGGCCCAGGGACATACACAAGTTTGCGCCGACCTATATGACAGAACTGGACAAGATCCTGACACCCTCAGGACACAGGGGGACAAACACCTACCTGGAGGTGACAGCATTCCCTTCCCCACATACCCCCCCCCCCTCAGCACACAGGGGGACAAACACCTACCTGGAGGTGACAGCATTCCCTCCCCCATATGCCCCCCCCGGAAAAAACTATGACATCATAACCAACAAAAAAATGGGTCACAACTCCTGCAGCTCTGTCGGACGCTGGGTATGTACATAGTCAATGGTAGGCTTCGAGGGGACTCCTATGGTAGGTACACCTATAGCTCATCTCTTGACAGTAGCACTGAAGACTACTTTATCACTGACCTCAACCCAGAGTCTCTCAGAGCGTCACTGTCAGCCCACTGACACCTCTACCAGATCACAGCAAAATCACAGTCTACTTGAACAGAGCAATACTCAATCATGAGGCATCAAAGCCAAAGGAACTGAGTAACATTAAGAAATGCTATAGATGGAAGGAATGTAGTGTGGAAACCTACAAAAAACTATTAGGCAACAGCAAATTCAATCCCTTCTAGACAACTTCCTGGACGAAATGTTTCACTGTAATATTGAAGGTGTAAACCTGGCAGTAGAAAACCTAAACAGTATATTTGACATCTCAGCTGACCACTGTGACTGACCCAAACTTAGAGAAATATTTGACTATGTACAGACTCAGTGAGCATAGTGTTGCTATTGAGAAAGGCCACTGAAGGCAGACCTGGCTCTCAATAGAAGACTGAGGTGGAATGAGGTGGAAACTGAGCTGCACTTCCTAACCTCCTGACACATTTTTAACCATGTTAGAGTCACATATTTCCCTCAGATTACACAGACCCACAAAGAATTTGAAAACAAATCCAAATTTGATTAATAGACATAATATGACATTTATTCTATTTATTCTTTTGGAACTTTTGAGAGTGTAATGTTTACTGCTAATTTTAAATGTTCTATTTATTAACTTTTGTTTAACTTGCTTTGGCAATGTAAACATATGCTCCCCATCCAAATAAATCCCCTTGGATTAAAATGTAAATTGATTACTCCCCCTGTGGACAAGGCAGTGTTAGTTTTGAGAGAGCTATTCGTCCGGTGTAGGTGATAGACTGTAGGTGAGGGAAGTAGTTACAACACACACACACACACACACACATACACACATATACACTCACACACACATACACACATATACACACAAACATATACACACACACACACACACACACACACATATATACACACACACACACACACACACACATATACACACACACACACACACATACAAACATATACACTCACACACACACACACACACATACACACACACATACAAACATACACACACACACACACACACACACACACACACACACACACACACACACACACAAAAATACACACACACACACACACACACACACACACACACACACACACACACACACACACACATACAAACACACACACACACACACACACACACACACACACATACAAACACACACACACACACACACACACACACACACACACACACACACACACACACACACACACACACACAAATACAAACATACACACACATACACACACACAAATACAAACATATACACACACACACACACACACACACACACACACACACACAAACACACACATACAAACATATACACACACACACACACACACACATACAAACATATACACACACACACACAATGGTTGAGTCTCCGTGCTTTCTTTCTGCTATTCTCATCTCCAGCATTGACAGAAGGAGAGGGAGTTGATTTCAGCATCTATCAGCCTCTCTAATCAGAAGTGATGAGACTTGCCAGACATTGTCCAAAGGATGCTTGCCGAACAGTGCAGGGGACATTTATTCAATTGCTGCTTGACAAAGCAGAAAGTGCTTATTTGGGTAATTCGCTTGTGTGCAGGAATCGATCTCGCAATGTCACTTCCAAATGCACCAATGGCAAAAAAGACATAGATAGAGTGATGAGAGAGGGATGAGAGAGGGATGAGAGAGGGATGAGAGAGGGATGAGACAGGGATGAGAGCGAGGGATGAGAGAGAGGGATGAGAGAGAGGGATGAGAGAGAGATGAGAGAGGGATGAGAGAGGGATGAGACAAGGATGAGAGAGGGATGATAGAGCAATGAGAGAGGGATGAGAGCGCAATGAGAGAGAGCTGAGAGAGAGGGATGAGAGAGGGATGAGAGAGGGATGAGATAGCAATGAGAGAGAGGAGAAAGAGGGATGAGAGAGAGGGATGAGAGAGGTGTGAGAGAGAGGGATGAGAGAGGGATGAGAGAGGGATGAGAGAGAGATGAGAGAGAGATGAGAGAGAGATGAGAGAGGGATGAGAGAGGGATGAGAGAGAGGGATGACAGAGCAATGCAAGAGGGATGAGAGCGCAATGAGAGAGAGCTGAGAGAGAGGGATGAGAGAGGGATGAGAGAGAGGGATGAGAGAGGGATGAGAGAGAGGGATGAGAGAGAGGGATGAGAGAGGGATGGGAGAGAGGGATGAGATAGGGATGAAAAAGAGGGATGAGAGAGGGATGAGAGAGCGATGAGAGAGAGGGATGAGAGAGCGATGAGAGAGAGGAATGGAAGAGAAGGGTGAGAGAGAATGGTGAGAAAGAGGGATGAGAGAGAGGGATGAGAGAGATAACAGAGAGGGATGTGAGAAAGGACAAAAGGACAAAGTTGGCAGTGTGCACATAGCCTGTCTTCTCTTGACAGCCAGGTCTGCCCTACGACGGCCTTTCTCAATAGCAAGGCTATGCTCACTGAGTCTGTACATAGTCAAAGCTTTCCTTGAGTTTGGGTCAGTCACAGTTACCCAGCTATACCTGTGGTAACCTCTCTCTCTCTCTCTCTCTCTCTCTATCTCTATCTCTCTCTCTCACTCTCTCTCTCTCTCTCACTCTCACTCTCTGTCTGTCTCTCAAATGTTAACATTGCCAAAGCAAGTGAAATAGATAATAAACAACTGTGAAATAAACTAAAGAAAAAATGAACAGTAAACATTACACTCACACAAGTTCCAAGATAGATTGCTACAAGTCCATCAGTATCAGTCACGGTCCTTTCCTCCTTTTAATTGTGTGTCTGTCAGGAAGAGGGGGAGGCAGAGAAGGGTGTTCTGATGTGAGGCTGACACTGACAGCCGTCTGAGTCAGAACAGGATATACTCTGTGTGTGTGTGTGTGTGTGTGTGTGTGTGTGTGTGTGTGTGTGTGTGTGTGTGTGTGTGTGTGTGTGTGTGTGTGTGTGTGTGTGTGTGTGTGTGTGTGTGTGTGTGTGTGTGTGTGTGTGAGAGAGAGAGAGAGAGAGCTGGGTCGAGGCTGTCTGTTGACCTGGTGTTTACTGTCTGATGTGTTATGAAGAGGATGAGTGATGAAGAGGGAGAGATACACATCGTCTGTCTCTTTGTCCCTCTGTCTCTCTCCTCACCATCTGCCCAATGTGTCCATACACACACTGATATAATGTCTGGGACGAGAGAGGTGAGAGGGGTGAGAGGGGTGACGGGTGAGAAGGGTGAGAGAGGTGAGTGGGGTGAGAGAGGTGAGTGGTGAGAGAGGTGAGGGGTGAGAGGTAAGGGGTGATAGGGGGGAGAGAGGTGAGGGGTGAGAGAGGTGAGAGAGGTGAGGGGTGAGAGGGGTGAGAGATGTGAGGGGTGAGAGGGGTGAGAGAGGTGAGGGGTGAGCGGGGTGAGAGATGTGAGGGGTGAGAGGGGTTAGAGGGGTGAGAGTGATGAGAGTGGTGATAGGGGTGAGAGGGGTGAGAGGGGTGAGAGAGGTGAGAGGTGAGAGGAGTGAGAGAGGTGAGGGGTGAGAGGAGTGAGAGGGGTTAGAGGGGTGAGAGGGTTGAGAGGGGTGAGTGAGTTGAGGGGTGAGAGGGATGAGAGAGGTGAGAGAGGTGAGGGGTGAGAGTGATGAGAGGTGAGAGGGGTGAGAGATGTGAGGGGTGAGAGGGGTTAGAGGGGTGAGAGTGATGAGAGTGGTGATAGGGGTGAGAGGGGTGAGAGGTGAGAGGGGTGAGGGGTGAGAGGGGTGAGAGGGGTGAGAGTGATGAGAGTGGTGATAGGGGTGAGAGGGGTGAGAGAGGTGAGGGGTGAGAGAGGTGAGGGGTGAGAGGGGTGAGAGAGGTGAGGGGTGAGAGGGGTGAGAGATGTGAGGGGTGAGAGAGGTTAGAGGGGTGAGAGGGTTGAGAGGGGTGAGTGAGTTGAGGGGTGAGAGGGGTGAGAGAGGTGAGGGGTGAGAGTGATGAGAGTGGTGATAGGGTTGAGAGGGGTGAGAGAGGGGAGGGGTGAGAGGGGTTAGAGGGGTGAGAGTGATGAGAGTGGTGATAGGGGTGAGAGGGGTGAGAGAGGTGAGGGGTGAGAGGAGTGAGAGGGGTGAGAGGGGTGAGAGGGTTGAGGGGTGAGAGGGTTGAGGGGTGAGAGGGGTGAGAGTGGTGAGATGGGTGAGAGAGGTGAGGGGTGAGAGTGGTGAGAGTGGTGATAGGGGTGAGAGGGGTGAGAGAGGTGAGAGGAGTGAGAGGGGTTAGAGGGATGAGAGGGTTGAGAGGGGTGACTGAGTTGAGGGGTGAGAGGGGTGAGAGAGGTGAGAGAGGTGAGGGGTGAGAGTGATGAGAGGTGAGAGGGGTGAGAGATGTGAGGGGTGAGAGGGGTTAGAGGGGTGAGAGTGATGAGAGTGGTGATAGGGCTGAGAGGGGTGAGAGGGGTGAGAGAGGTGAGGGGTGAGAGGGGTGAGAGAGGTGAGGGGTGAGAGGGGTTAGAGGGGTGAGAGTGATGAGAGTGGTGATAGGGGTGAGAGAGGTGAGGGGTGAGAGAGGTGAGGGGTGAGAGGGGTGAGAGAGGTGAGGGGTGAGCGGAGTGAGAGATAAAAGGGGTGAGAGGGGTTAGAGGGGTGAGAGGGTTGAGAGGGGTGAGTGAGTTGAGGGGTGAGAGGAGTGAGAGAGGTGAGGGGTGAGAGTGATGAGAGTGGTGATAGGGGTGAGAGGGGTGAGAGAGGGGAGGGGTGAGAGGGGTTAGAGGGGTGAGAGTGATGAGAGTGGTGATAGGGGTGAGAGGGGTGAGAGAGGTGAGGGGTGAGAGAGGTGAGAGAGGTGAGGGGTGAGAGATATGAGGGGTGAGAGGGGTGAGAGATATGAGGGGTGAGAGTGGTGAGAGTGGTGATATGGGTGAGAGGAGTGAGAGGGGAGAAGGTCCATCCTGTATCGTTTCAGCACTAAAAGGGGATATAAGGTCTGGAAGTGCCTATGTATACCTTCATACCAGACTGCGCAAAGAGGTGTGTCCCCAGGGACGCTGGTGTCTCAGACACACAGGGGCGGGTAGCCTAGCAGTTAGAGAGGCGAGCCAGAAACCAGATCAGTTCCAGGACAGATGGGAAAAATCTGCTGGTATGTAAGGGTTGCTGTTATTAAATCCTAGATGCCATTGTCTGCCGTTATTTCCTTGATAAGGCACTTAAAAACCTATCTGGGATATGTTTGGACGGTAGCGTCCCACCTGGCCAACATCCAGTGAAAATGCAGAGCGCCAAATTCAAATAAATGACTATAAACATTTAACTTTCATGAAATCACACATTCAATATACCAAATTAAAGCTACACTTGTTGTGAATCCAGCCAACGTGTCAGATTTCAAAAATGCTTTACGGCGAAAGCAAACAATGCTATTATCTGAGGATAGCACCCCAGCTAACAATCACAGACCATCATATTTCAACCCTCAGGGCGCGACACAAAACGCAGAAATAAAGATATAATTCATGCCTTACCTTTGACGAGCTTCTTCTGTTGGCACTCCAATATGTCCCATAAACATCAATAATGGTCCTTTTGCTCGATTAATTCCGTCGATATATATCCAAAATGTCAATTTATTTGGCGCGTTTAATCCGGAAAAAGACTGGTTCCAACGTGCACAACGTCACTACAAAATATCTCAAAGTTACCTGTAAGCTTTGTCCAAACATTTCAAACTACTTTTGTAATACAACTTTAGGTGTTTTTTTATGTAAATAATCGATAAAATTGAAGATGGGATGATCTGTGTTCAATACCGGAGGAAAACAATATGTAGCATGCTTTCTGGTCACACGCCTCTAACAAACAGTACACTACACTGGAGCCTCATTCTGAACATGGCTACTTCTTCATTTCTCAAAGGAAAAACCTCAACCAAATTCTAAAGACTGTTGACATCCAGTGGAAGGGATAGGAACTGCAGGAAGGTCCCTTAGAAACCTGATTCCCAATGAAACCTCATTGAAAAGAGGGTGACCTCAAAAAGAAATAATCTGAATGGTTTGTCCTCGGGGTTTCGCCTGCTACATAAGTTCTGTTATACTCACAGACATGATTCAAACAGTTTTAGAAACTGACGAGTGTTTTCTATCCAATACTAATAATAATATACATACATTAGCATCTGGGACTGAGTAGGAGGCAGTTTACCCTGGGCATGCTTTTCATCCAAACGTGAAAATGCTGCCCCCTATCCTAGATAAGTTAACCTCTTGGAACTATAGGGGGTGCTGTTCCGCATTAGCATATTTGTGTCTCCAAATTAAACTGCCTCGTGCTAAATTCTTGATCGTACAATATGCATATTATTGTTATTATTGGATAGAAAACACCTTCTAGTTTCTATAGAAGTTGAAATTTTGTCTCTGAGTTGTACAGAACAATTTCTACAGCACTTTTCATGACAGGGTTCAGATTTCAATTTTTTTTACCTCTGATCTGGGGTCTGTTTTTAAGGCGACAGTGAATGCTATGAAGAAACCGACACTGCCTACGTCTTCCTCTGGGTGTCTGTACGTCATCACGCTTTCAATGGAATCGATGGGATATTCACAGCCAGTATAAAAGACCAAAATGTATAGAGACCGCCCTTTCTCGTCGTGCGCCTGAAGCGTGAAGGGCATCGGACCTGCCTCGTTCCAAATCGTTTTCTAACCAGCAATATTTCTCCGGTCATGTTTTCACTCGTTTTAGGTGTTAAAAACATCAAAATGTAGTTAATTTGAACCGTTTTATAGCAATTTATATCCGTTTAGTGCGATTTTAGAGGAATTTATTTGTTGTGCACTCTGAAACTTTGGACACGTTTTGGGGTGTCGGTCGTTGGTGGTGGACATTTCGAAGGACAGAGGACATCTATCGACCAAAAGACGTTTATAACATAGAAAGGATACATTGCCCAAGAATCTGATGGAAGAACACCTCAAAGTAAGCAATATTTAATATGATAAATCGTGTTTCTGTCGAAATATTTTAAACGCACATTTCGCCATTTTGTTTGGTATAGCTTCACTTGGCGAACCCTGTATTGAAAAGTAAGGATAATTTTAAAAATGTAAATCAGCGGTTGCATTAAGAACTAATTTGTCTTTCGATTCCTGTAAACCCTGTATTTTTTAGTCAAGTATATGATTAGCTATTAATTAAACCAGATCACTCTGAAAGATGGCGACCGACATTTTCAGGCTTGTTTTGCTACTATTTTCATTGTGTAACCACGGTTTTGTATGGCTAAATATGCACCTTTTCGAACAAACTGTATATGTATATTGTAAAATGATGTTACAGGAGTGTCATCGGAAGAATTCTGAGAAGGTTAGTGAAAAAATTAATATCTTTTGGCGATGTTGACTTTTATCGCTCACTTTGGCTAGAATCAATGCTGGGCTGCTATGTGCTATGTGCTACGCTAATATAACGATTTATTGTGTTTTCGCTGTAAGACACTTAGAAAATCTGAAATATTGTCTGTATTCACAGGATCTGTGTCTTTCGATTCGTGTATGCTGTGTATTTTTACGAAATGTTTGATGATTAGTAGTTAGGTAAACACGTTGCTCATTGTAATTATTCTAGTCCATTTGTGACGGTGGGTGCAATTGTAACCTATGGCAGCTACCTGAAATATGCACTTTTTTCTAACAAAACCTATCCCATACCATAAATATGTTATCAGACTGTCATCTAATGAGTTTTTTTGTTGGTTAGGGGCTATAAATATCTTAGTTTAGCCGAATTGGTGATGGCTACTGGTGTTGGTGGACAAATAAAAGATGGTGGATTATGCTAATGTGTTTTTAGGTAATAGATGTACATCTTTACATATTGTGTCTTCCCTGTAAAACATTTTAAAAATCGGAAATGGTGGCTTTATTCACAAGATCTGTATCTTTCATCTGGTGTCTTGGACTTGTGATTTAATGATATTTAGATGCTACTATCTACTTGTGAAGCTATGCTAGCTATGCTAAACAGTGTGTGGGGGGTGGGGGGTGCTCCCGGATCCGGGTTTCTGAGGCAGTAGAAGTTAACTCCCCACAACAGCAACTCCCTGGTTCCAGCATTTGACGTCCATCCATGTCTGAGTACGTCGGGAGATAGCGCTGTCATGGAAAATGTTTAGACATATTTACTCTGAGCTGTGCTTTAACCGCCAGCGGAACTCCTCCCACATTCCACTGAAAAACAGCGCCCTCTGTCCTCATCAGGTTAACAGGTTGTTTGTAGATGGAAGGCCGTGTTGCCCAACAGAGATCTTCATGTCCTCTGAAGAATGTCTGGTAGAACGGAGGCGTTGTAGTAACATCGTGTGTTTAGTAGAAGAGATACTATGTCCGTCCTTTCCTAGCCCACGTTTACAACTGCTGCTGCTGCTCACTCAACGGCTGGGAGGTAATCCCTCTTTAGTGAATAAGAGTTCAAAGTTCATACCAAGTTGCCATACTTGGAGCTCACGCTGAAGTTGGCTTAGTTCTGTAGTTTGATATTAGCCCTTTTAATGCATGGACCGTCGTCCTCACGTCCACATGTAACATTTCCGTAAAGGGTTTATGTAGTAGGGAGTGAAGGGCATGTTTAATAGTTCACAACCAATGTCTGTTCACATGGGCGGGGCCACTGAGTTGAGCATAGTTCAATTATGAATAAAACAATTATCTCATTTACAAGCTAAAATTACATTTCATCTGTTCACAAATAGTTTCATATTTAAACATTTAAATTGCACAACAATTCCATTTGAATCTGATAACTAGAATGTGTAGACTTTCCCAGATACAGTTTATGTCGTCCTGTCATCAGTCATAATGTCTCAGATGACAAGTGATCTGACATCATATTCATTAAGTACCAACGCATATTTTCAACTGGTTGGATCACCGGAATAGGGTTCTGTTCACCACCCTTTTGATGTTCCCAGACTCTCTCTATGTTAACAAAGGGCTTTCCAAGAGTCACATCTGTAGAGTAGAGAGAGGAAACAGGGAAAGGTATTTATGGGGGTAATAAACCTCAACAACATGGCAAACGTCATGACAGTGTGTAAACCATCCCCAGGGTGGTGTAGATGGTGATGGGAGTAACTATCCCCAGGGTGGTGTAGATGGTGATGAGAGTAACTATCCCCAGGGTGGTGTAGATGGTGATGGGAGTAACTATCCCCAGGGTGGTGTAGATGGTGATGGGAGTAACTATCCCCAGGGTGGTGTAGATGGTGATGAGAGTAACTATCCCCAGGGTGGTGTAGATGGTGATGGGAGTAACTATCCCCAGGGTGGTGTAGATGGTGATGAGAGTAACTATCCCAGGGTGGTGTAGATGGTGATGGGAGTAACTATCCCCAGGGTGGTGTAGATGGTGATGGGAAGTAACTATCCCCAGGGTGGTGTAGATGGTGATGGGAGTAACTATCCCCAGGGTGGTGTAGATGGTGATGGGAGTAACTATCCCCAGGGTGGTGTAGATGGTGATGGGAGTAACTATCCCCAGGGTGGTGTAGATGGTGATGGGAGTAACTATCCCCAGGGTGGTGTAGATGGTGATGGGAGTAACTATCCCAGGGTGGTGTAGATGGTGATGGGAGTAACTATCCCCAGGGTGGTGTAGATGGTGATGGGAGTAACTATCCCCAGGGTGGTGTAGATGGTGATGGGAGTAACTATCCCCAGGGTGGTGTAGATGGTGATGGGAGTAACTATCCCAGGGTGGTGTAGATGGTGATGGGAGTAACTATCCCCAGGGTGGTGTAGATGGTGATGGGAGTAACTATCCCCAGGGTGGTGTAGATGGTGATGAGAGTAACTATCCCAGGATGGTGTAGATGGTGATGGGAGTAACTATCCCCAGGGTGGTGTAAATGGTGATGGTAGTAACTATCCCCAGGGTGGTGTAGATGGTGATGAGAGTAACTATCCCCAGGGTGGTGTAGATGGTGATGGGAGTAACTATCCCCAGGATGGTGTAGATGGTGATGGGAGTAACTATCCCCAGGGTGGTGTAGATGGTGATGAGAGTAACTATCCCCAGGGTGGTGTAGATGGTGATGGGAGTAACTATCCCCAGGGTGGTGTAGATGGTGATGAGAGTAACTATCCCCAGGGTGGTGTAGATGGTGATGGGAGTAACTATCCCCAGGGTGGTGTAGATGGTGATGGGAGTAACTATCCCCAGGGTGGTGTAGATGGTGATGGGAGTAACTATCCCCAGGGTGGTGTAGATGGTGATGGGAGTAACTATCCCCAGGGTGGTGTAGATGGTGATGGGAGTAACTATCCCCAGGGTGGTGTAGATGGTGATGGGAGTAACTATCCCAGGGTGGTGTAGATGGTGATGGGAGTAACTATCCCCAGGATGGTGTAGATGGTGATAGGAGTAACTATCCCCAGGGTGGTGTAGATGGTGATGGGAGTAACTATCCCAGGGTGGTGTAGATAGTGATGGGAGTAACTATCCCCAGGGTGGTGTAGATGGTGATGGGAGTAACTATCCCCAGGGTGGTGTAGATGGTGATAGGAGTAACTATCCCCAGGGTGGTGTAGATGGTGATGGGAGTAACTATCCCCAGGGTGGTGTAGATGGTGATGAGAGTAACTATCCCCAGGATGGTGTAGATGGTGATGGGAGTAACTATCCCCAGGGTGGTGTAAATGGTGATGGTAGTAACTATCCCCAGGGTGGTGTAGATGGTGATGAGAGTAACTATCCCCAGGGTGGTGTAGATGGTGATGGGAGTAACTATCCCCAGGATGGTGTAGATGGTGATGGGAGTAACTATCCCCAGGGTGGTGTAAATGGTGATGGTAGTAACTATCCCCAGGGTGGTGTAGATGGTGATGGGAGTAACTATCCCCAGGGTGGTGTAGATGGTGATGGGAGTAACTATCCCCAGGGTGGTGTAGATGGTGATGGGAGTAACTATCCCCAGGATGGTGTAGATGGTGATGGGAGTAACTATCCCCAGGGTGGTGTAGATGGTGATGAGAGTAACCATCCCCAGGGTGGTGTAGATGGTGATGGGAGTAACCATCCCCAGGGTGGTGTAGATGGTGATGAGAGTAACTATCCCCAGGGTGGTGTAGATGGTGATGGGAGTAACTATCCCCAGGGTGGTGTAGATGGTGATGGGAGTAACTATCCCCAGGATGGTGTAGATGGTGATGGAGTAACTATCCCCAGGTGGTGT
>NC_074696.1:5059141-5086641 GCF_029448725.1 Salvelinus fontinalis
CTAGACATCTATAATGAACAATATCCTTCTAGGTACAGCCCTACATCTATAATGAACAATATCCTTCTAGGTACAGCCCTACATCTATAATGAACAATATCCTTCTAGGTACAGCCCTACATCTATAATGAACAATATCCTTCTAGGTACAGCCCTACATCTAGACATCTATAATGAACAATATCCTTCTAGGTACAGCCCTACATCTATAATGAACAATATCCTTCTAGGTACAGCCCTGCATCTAGACATCTGTAATGAACAATATCCTTCTAGGTACAGCCATGCATCTATAATGAACAATATCCTTCTAGGTACAGCCCTACATCTATAATGAACAATATCCTTCTAGGTACAGCCCTGCATCTAGACATCTATAATGAACAATATCCTTCTAGGTACAGCCATGCATCTATAATGAACAATATCCTTCTAGGTACAGCCCTACATCTATAATGAACAATATCCTTCTAGGTACAGCCCTACATCTATAATGAACAATATCCTTCTAGGTACAGCCCTACATCTAGACATCTATAATGAACAATATCCTTCTAGGTACAGCCCTACATCTATAATGAACAATATCCTTCTAGGTACAGCCCTACATCTAGACATCTATAATGAATAATATCCTTCTAGGTACAGCCCTACATCTATAATGAACAATATCCTTCTAGGTACAGCCCTACATCTATAATGAACAATTTCCTTCTAGGTACAGCCCTACATCTATAATGAACAATATCCTTCTAGGTACAGCCCTACATCTATAATGAACAATATCCTTCTAGGTACAGCCCTACATCTATAATGAACAATATCCTTCTAGGTACAGCCCTACATCTAGACATCTATAATGAACAATATCCTTCTAGGTACAGCCCTACATCTATAATGAACAATATCCTTCTAGGTACAGCCCTACATCTATAATGAACAATATCCTTCTAGGTACAGCCCTACATTTATAATGAACAATATCCTACTAGGTACAGCCCTTCATCTATAATGAACAATATCCTTCCAGGTACAGCCCTGCATCTATAATGAACAATATCCTTCTAGGTACAGCCCTACATCTATAATGAACAATATCCTTCTAGGTACAGCCCTACATCTATAATGAACAATATCCTTCCAGGTACAGCCCTACATCTAGACATCTATAATGAATAATATCCTTCTAGGTATAGCCATACATCTATAATGAACAATATCCTTCTAGGTACAGCCCCACATCTAGACATCTATAATGAACAATATCCTTCTAGGTACAGCCCTACATCTATAATGAACAATATCCTTCTAGGTACAGCCCTACATCTATAATGAACAATATCCTTCTAGGTACAGCCCTACATCTATAATGAACAATATCCTTCTTGGTACAGCCCTACATCTAGACATCTATAATGAACAATATCCTTCTAGGTACAGCCCTACATCTATAATGAACAATATCCTTCTAGGTACAGCCCTACATCTATAATGAACAATATCCTTCTAGGTACAGCCCTACATCTAGATATCTATAATGAACAATATCCTTCTAGGTACAGCCCTACATCTATAATGAACAATATCCTTCTAGGTACAGCCCTACATCTATAATGAACAATATCCTTCTAGGTACAGCCCTACATCTATAATGAACAATATCCTTCTAGGTACAGCCCTACATCTAGATATCTATAATGAACAATATCCTTCTAGGTACAGCCCTACATCTATAATGAACAATATCCTTCTAGGTACAGCCCTACATCTATAATGAACAATATCCTACTAGGTACAGCCCTGCATCTAGACATCTATAATGAATAATATCCTACTAGGTACAGCCCTGCATCTATAATGAACAATATCCTTCTAGGTACAGCCCTACATCTAGACATCTATAATGAACAATATCCTTCTAGGTACAGCCCTACATCTATAATGAACAATATACTTCTAGGTACAGCCCTACATCTATAATGAACAATATCCTACTAGGTACAGCCCTACATCTATAATGAACAATATCCTTCTAGGTACAGCCCTGCATCTATAATGAACAATATCCTTCTAGGTACAGCCATACATCTATAATGAACAATATCCTTCTAGGTACAGCCATACATCTATAATGAATAATATCCTTCTAGGTACAGCCCTACATCTATAATGAACAATATCCTTCTAGGTACAGCCCTACATCTAGACATCTATAATGAACAATATCCTTCTAGGTACAGCCCTACATCTATAATGAACAATATACTTCTAGGTACAGCCCTACATCTATAATGAACAATATCCTTCTAGGTACAGCCCTACATCTATAATGAACAATATCCTTCTAGGTACAGCCCTACATCTAGACATCTATAATGAATAATATCCTTCTAGGTACAGCCCTGCATCTAGACATCTATAATGAACAATATCCTTCTAGGTACAGCCCTACATCTATAATGAACAATATCCTTCTAGGTACAGCCCTACATCTAGACATCTATAATGAATAATATCCTACTAGGTACAGCCCTGAATCTATAATGAACAATATCCTTCTAGGTACAGCCCTACATCTAGACATCTATAATGAACAATATCCTTCTAGGTACAGCACTACATCTATAATGAACAATATCCTTCTAGGTACAGCCCTACATCTATAATGAACAATATCCTTCTAGGTACAGCCCTACATCTATAATGAATAATATCCTTCTAGGTACAGCCCTGCATCTAGACATCTATAATGAACAATATCCTTCTAGGTACAGCCCTACATCTATAATGAACAATATCCTTCTAGGTACAGCCCTACATCTATAATGAACAATATCCTTCTAGGTACAGCCCTACATCTATAATGAACATTATCCTACTAGGTACAGCCCTACATCTATAATGAACAATATCCTTCTAGGTACAGCCCTGCATCTATAATGAACAATATCCTTCTAGGTACAGCCCTACATCTATAATGAACAATATCCTTCTAGGTACAGCCCTACATCTAGACATCTATAATGAACAATATCCTTCTAGGTACAGCCCTGCATCTATAATGAACAATATCCTTCTAGGTACAGCCCTACATCTAGACATCTATAATGAACAATATCCTTCTAGGTACAGCCCTACATCTATAATGAACAATATCCTTCTAGGTACAGCCCTACATCTATAATGAACCATATCCTTCTAGGTACAGCCCTACATCTATAATGAACAATATCCTTCTAGGTACAGCCCTACATCTAGACATCTATAATGAATAATATCCTTCTAGGTACAGCCCTACATCTATAATGAACAATAGCCTTCTAGGTACAGCCCTACATCTATAATGAACAATATCCTTCTAGGTACAGCCCTGCATCTATTATGAACAATATCCTTCTAGGTACAGCCCTACATCTATAATGAACAATATCCTTCTAGGTACAGCCCTACATCTATAATGAACAATATCCTTCTAGGTACAGCCCTGCATCTATAATGAGCAATATCCTTCTAGGTACAGCCCTACATCTATAATGAACAATATCCTTCTAGGTACAGCCCTACATCTATAATGAACAATATCCTTCTAGGTACAGCCCGACATCTAGACATCTATAATGAATAATATCCTTCTAGGTACAGCCATACATCTATAATGAACAATATCCTTCTAGGTACAGCCCTACATCTAGACATCTATAATGAATAATATCCTTCTAGGTACAGCCCTACATCTATAATGAACAATATCCTTCTAGGTACAGCCCTACATCTATAATGAACAATATCCTTCTAGGTACAGCCCTACATCTATAATGAACAATATCCTTCTAGGTACAGCCCTACATCTATAATGAACAATATCCTTCTAGGTACAGCCCTACATCTATAATGAACAATATCCTTCTAGGTACAGCCCTACATCTAGACATCTATAATGAACAATATCCTTCTAGGTACAGCCCTACATCTATAATGAACAATATCCGTCTAGGTACAGCCCTACATCTAGACATCTATAATGAATAATATCCTTCTAGGTACAGCCCTGCATCTAGACATCTATAATGAACAATATCCTTCTAGGTACAGCCCTGCATCTAGACATCTATAATGAACAATATCCTTCTAGGTACAGCCCTACATCTATAATGAACAATATCCTTCTAGGTACAGCCCTACATCTATAATGAACAATATCCTTCTAGGTACAGCCCTACATCTATAATGAACATTATCCTACTAGGTACAGCCCTACATCTATAATGAACAATATCCTTCTAGGTACAGCCCTGCATCTATAATGAACAATATCCTTCTAGGTACAGCCCTACATCTATAATGAACAATATCCTTCTAGGTACAGCCCTACATCTAGACATCTATAATGAACAATATCCTTCTAGGTACAGCCCTGCATCTATAATGAACAATATCCTTCTAGGTACAGCCCTACATCTAGACATCTATAATGAACAATATCCTTCTAGGTACAGCCCTACATCTATAATGAACAATATCCTTCTAGGTACAGCCCTACATCTATAATGAACCATATCCTTCTAGGTACAGCCCTACATCTATAATGAACAATATCCTTCTAGGTACAGCCCTACATCTAGACATCTATAATGAATAATATCCTTCTAGGTACAGCCCTACATCTATAATGAACAATAGCCTTCTAGGTACAGCCCTACATCTATAATGAACAATATCCTTCTAGGTACAGCCCTGCATCTATTATGAACAATATCCTTCTAGGTACAGCCCTACATCTATAATGAACAATATCCTTCTAGGTACAGCCCTACATCTATAATGAACAATATCCTTCTAGGTACAGCCCTGCATCTATAATGAGCAATATCCTTCTAGGTACAGCCCTACATCTATAATGAACAATATCCTTCTAGGTACAGCCCTACATCTATAATGAACAATATCCTTCTAGGTACAGCCCGACATCTAGACATCTATAATGAATAATATCCTTCTAGGTACAGCCATACATCTATAATGAACAATATCCTTCTAGGTACAGCCCTACATCTAGACATCTATAATGAATAATATCCTTCTAGGTACAGCCCTACATCTATAATGAACAATATCCTTCTAGGTACAGCCCTACATCTATAATGAACAATATCCTTCTAGGTACAGCCCTACATCTATAATGAACAATATCCTTCTAGGTACAGCCCTACATCTATAATGAACAATATCCTTCTAGGTACAGCCCTACATCTATAATGAACAATATCCTTCTAGGTACAGCCCTACATCTAGACATCTATAATGAACAATATCCTTCTAGGTACAGCCCTACATCTATAATGAACAATATCCGTCTAGGTACAGCCCTACATCTAGACATCTATAATGAATAATATCCTTCTAGGTACAGCCCTGCATCTAGACATCTATAATGAACAATATCCTTCTAGGTACAGCCCTGCATCTAGACATCTATAATGAACAATATCCTTCTAGGTACAGCCCTACATCTAGACATCTATAATGAACAATATCCTTCTAGGTACAGCCCTGCATCTATAATGAACAATATCCTTCTAGGTACAGCCCTACATCTAGACATAAATAATGAACAATATCCTTCTAGGTACAGCCCTACATCTATAATGAACAATATCCTTCTAGGTACAGCCCTACATCTATAATGAACAATATCCTACTAGGTACAGCCCTACATCTATAATGAACAATATCCTTCTAGGTACAGCCCTGCATCTATAATGAACAATATCCTTCTAGGTACAGCCCTACATCTATAATGAACAATATCCTTCTAGGTACAGCCATACATCTATAATGAATAATATCCTTCTAGGTACAGCCCTACATCTATAATGAACAATATCCTTCTAGGTACAGCCCTACATCTATAATGAACAATATCCTTCTAGGTACAGCCCTACATCTATAATGAACAATATCCTTCTAGGTACAGCCCTACATCTAGACAGCTATAATGAATAATATCCTTCTAGGTACAGCCCTGCATCTAGACATCTATAATGAACAATATCCTTCTAGGTACAGCCCTACATCTATAATGAACAATATCCTTCTAGGTACAGCCCTACATCTATAATGAACAATATCCTTCTAGGTCCACCCTACATCTATAATGAACAATATCCTTCTAGGTACAGCCCTGCATCTATAATGAACAATATCCTTCTAGGTACAGCCCTACATCTAGACATCTATAATGAACAATATCCTTCTAGGTACAGCCCTACATCTATAATGAACAATATCCTTCTAGGTACAGCCCTACATCTATAATGAACAATATCCTTCTAGGTACAGCCCTACATCTATAATGAACAATATCCTTCTAGGTACAGCCCTACATCTATAATGAACAATATCCTTCTAGGTACAGCCCTACATCTAGACATCTATAATGAACAATATCCTTCTAGGTACAGCCCTACATCTATAATGAACAATATCCTTCTAGGGACAGCCCTACATCTAGACATCTATAATGAACAATATCCTTCTAGGTACAGCCCTACATCTATAATGAACAATATCCTTCTAGGTACAGCCCTACATCTAGACATCTATAATGAATAATATCCTTCTAGGTACAGCCCTACATCTATAATGAACAATTTCCTTCTAGGTACAGCCCTACATCTATAATGAACAATATCCTTCTAGGTACAGCCCTACATCTATAATGAACAATATCCTTCTAGGTACAGCCCTACATCTAGACATCTATAATGAACAATATCCTTCTAGGTACAGCCCTACATCTATAATGAACAATATCCTTCTAGGTACAGCCCTATATCTATAATGAACAATATCCTTCTAGGTACATCCCTACATCTAGACATCTATAATGAACAATATCCTTCTAGGTACAGCCCTACATCTATAATGAACAATATCCTTCTAGGTACAGCCCTACATCTATAATGAACAATATACTACTAGGTACAGCCCTGCATCTAGACATCTATAATGAATAATATCCTACTAGGTACAGCCCTGCATCTATAATGAACAATATCCTTCTAGGTACAGCCCTACATCTAGACATCTATAATGAACAATATCCTTCTAGGTACAGCCCTACATCTATAATGAACAATATCCTTCTAGGTACAGCCCTACATCTAGACATCTATAATGAACAATATCCTTCTAGGTACAGCCCTACATCTATAATGGACAATATCCTTCTAGGTACAGCCCTACATCTAGACATCTATAATGAATAATATCCTTCTAGGTACAGCCCTACATCTATAATGAACAATATCCTTCTAGGTACAGCCCTACATCTAGACATCTACAATGGACAATATCCTTCTAGGTAGAGCCCTACATCTATAATGAACAATATCCTTCTAGGTACAGCCCTACATCTATAATGAACAATATCCTTCTAGGTACAGCCCTACATCTATAATGAACAATATCCTTCTAGGTACAGCCCTACATCTATAATGAACAATATCCTTCTAGGTACAGCCCTACATCTAGACATCTATAATGAACAATATCCTTCTAGGTACAGCCCTACATCTATAATGAACAATATCCTACTAGGTACAGCCCTACATCTATAATGAACAATATCCTTCTAGGTACAGCCCTACATCTATAATGAACAATATCCTTCTAGGTACAGCCCTACATCTAGACATCTATAATGAACAATATCCTTCTAGGTAGAGCCCTACATCTAGACATCTATAATGAACAATATCCTTCTAGGTACAGCCCTATATCTATAATGAACAATATCCTTCTAGGTACAGCCCTACATCTAGACATCTACAATGGACAATATCCTTCTAGGTAGAGCCCTACATCTATAATGAACAATATCCTTCTAGGTACAGCCCTACATCTATAATGAACAATATCCTTCTAGGTACAGCCCTACATCTATAATGAACAATATCCTTCTAGGTACAGCCCTACATCTATAATGAACAATATCCTTCTAGGTACAGCCCTACATCTAGACATCTATAATGAATAATATCCTTCTAGGTACAGCCCTACATCTATAATGAACAATATCCTTCTAGGTACAGCCCTACATCTAGACATCTATAATGAACAATATCCTTCTAGGTACAGCCCTACATCTAGACATCTATAATGAACAATATCCTTCTAGGTACAGCCCTACATCTATAATGAACAATATCCTTCTAGGTACAGCCCTACAACTATAATGAACAATATCCTTCTAGGTACAGCCCTACATCTATAATGAACAATATCCTCCTAGGTACAGCCCTACATCTATAATGAACAATATCCTTCTAAGTACAGCCCTACATCTATAATGAACAATATCCTTCTAGCTACAGCCCTACATCTAGACATCTATAATGAACAATATCCTTCTAGGTACAGCCCTACATCTATAATCAACAATATCATTCTAGGTACAGCCCACCATCTATAATGAACAATATCCTTCTAGGTACAGCCCTACATCTATAATGAACAATATCCTTCTAGGTACAGCCCTACATCTATAATTAACAATATCCTTCTAGGTACAGCCCTACATCTATAATGAACAATATCCTACTAGGTACAGCCCTACATCTATAATGAACAATATCCTTCTAGGTACAGCCCTACATCTATAATGAACAATATCCTTCTAGGTACAGCCCTACATCTATAATGAACAATATCCTTCTAGGTACAGCCCTACATCTAGACATCTATAATGAATAATATCCTTCTAGGTACAGCCCTACATCTATAATGAATAATATCCTTCTAGGTACAGCCCTACATCTATAATGAACAATATCCTTCTAGGTACAGCCCTACATCTAGACATCTATAATGAACAATATCCTTCTAGGTACAGCCCTACATCTATAATGGACAATATACTTCTAGGTACAGCCCTACATCTAGACATCTATAATGAATAATATCCTTCTAGGTACAGCCCTACATCTATAATGAACAATATCATTCTAGGTACAGCCCTACATCTAGACATCTACAATGGACAATATCCTTCTAGGTAGAGCCCTACATCTATAATGAACAATATCCTTCTAGGTACAGCCCTACATCTATAATGAACAATATCCTTCTAGGTACAGCCCTACATCTATAATGAACAATATCCTTCTAGGTACAGCCCTACATCTAGACATCTATAATGAAAAATATCCTTCTAGGTACAGCCCTACATCTATAATGAACAATATCCTTCTAGGTACAGCCCTACATCTAGACATCTATAATGAACAATATCCTTCTAGGTACAGCCCTACATCTAGACATCTATAATGAACAATATCCTTCTAGGTACAGCCCTACATCTATAATGAACAATATCCTTCTAGGTACAGCCCTACATCTATAATGAATAATATCCTTCTAGGTACAGCCCTACATCTAGACATCTACAATGAACAATATCCTTCTAGGTACAGCCCTACATCTATAATGAACAATATCCTTCTAGGTAGAGCCCTACATCTATAATGAATAATATCCTTCTAGGTACAGCCCTGTATCTAGACATCTATAATGAACAATATCCTTCTAGGTACAGCCCTACATCTATAATGAACAATATCCTTCTAGGTACAGCCCTACATCTATAATGAACAATATCCTTCTAGGTACAGCCCTACATCTATAATGAACATTATCCTACTAGGTACAGCCCTACATCTATAATGAGCAATATCCTTCTAGGTACAGCCCTGCATCTATAATGAACAATATCCTTCTAGGTACAGCCCTACATCTAGACATCTATAATGAACAATATCCTTCTAGGTACAGCCCTACATCTATAATGAACAATATCCTTCTAGGTACAGCCCTACATCTATAATGAACAATATCCTTCTAGGTACAGCCCTACATCTATAATGAACAATATCCTTCTAGGTACAGCCCTACATCTATAATGAACAATATCCTTCTAGGTACAGCCCTACATCTAGACATCTATAATGAACAATATCCTTCTAGGTACAGCCCTACATCTATAATGAACAATATCCTTCTAGGGACAGCCCTACATCTAGACATCTATAATGAACAATATCCTTCTAGGTACAGCCCTACATCTATAATGAACAATATCCTTCTAGGTACAGCCCTACATCTAGACATCTATAATGAATAATATCCTTCTAGGTACAGCCCTACATCTATAATGAACAATTTCCTTCTAGGTACAGCCCTACATCTATAATGAACAATATCCTTCTAGGTACAGCCCTACATCTATAATGAACAATATCCTTCTAGGTACAGCCCTATATCTATAATGAACAATATCCTTCTAGGTACATCCCTACATCTAGACATCTATAATGAACAATATCCTTCTAGGTACAGCCCTACATCTATAATGAACAATATCCTTCTAGGTACAGCCCTACATCTATAATGAACAATATCCTTCTAGGTACAGCCCTACATCTATAATGAACAATATACTACTAGGTACAGCCCTGCATCTAGACATCTATAATGAATAATATCCTACTAGGTACAGCCCTGCATCTATAATGAACAATATCCTTCTAGGTACAGCCCTACATCTATAATGAACAATATCCTTCTAGGTACAGCCCTACATCTATAATGAACAATATCCTTCTAGGTACAGCCCTACATCTATAATGAACAATATCCTTCTAGGTACAGCCCTACATCTATAATGAACAATATCCTTCTAGGTACAGCCCTACATCTAGACATCTATAATGAATAATATCCTTCTAGGTACAGCCCTACATCTATAATGAACAATATCCTTCTAGGTACAGCCCTACATCTAGACATCTATAATGAACAATATCCTTCTAGGTAGAGCCCTACATCTAGACATCTATAATGAACAATATCCTTCTAGGTACAGCCCTACATCTATAATGAACAATATCCTTCTAGGTACAGCCCTACATCTAGACATCTACAATGGACAATATCCTTCTAGGTAGAGCCCTACATCTATAATGAACAATATCCTTCTAGGTACAGCCCTACATCTATAATGAACAATATCCTTCTAGGTACAGCCCTACATCTATAATGAACAATATCCTTCTAGGTACAGCCCTACATCTATAATGAACAATATCCTTCTAGGTACAGCCCTACATCTAGACATCTATAATGAATAATATCCTTCTAAGTACAGCCCTACATCTATAATGAACAATATCCTTCTAGGTACAGCCCTACATCTAGACATCTATAATGAACAATATCCTTCTAGGTACAGCCCTACATCTAGACATCTATAATGAACAATATCCTTCTAGGTACAGCCCTACAACTATAATGAACAATATCCTTCTAGGTACAGCCCTACATCTATAATGAACAATATCCTCCTAGGTACAGCCCTACATCTATAATGAACAATATCCTTCTAAGTACAGCCCTACATCTATAATGAACAATATCCTTCTAGCTACAGCCCTACATCTAGACATCTATAATGAACAATATCCTTCTAGGTACAGCCCTACATCTATAATCAACAATATCATTCTAGGTACAGCCCACCATCTATAATGAACAATATCCTTCTAGGTACAGCCCTACATCTATAATGAACAATATCCTTCTAGGTACAGCCCTACATCTATAATTAACAATATCCTTCTAGGTACAGCCCTACATCTATAATGAACAATATCCTACTAGGTACAGCCCTACATCTATAATGAACAATATCCTTCTAGGTACAGCTCTGCATCTATAATGAACAATATCCTTCTAGGTACAGCCCTACATCTATAATGAACAATATCCTTCTAGGTACAGCCCTACATCTATAATGAACAATATCCTTCTAGGTACAGCCCTACATCTAGACATCTATAATGAATAATATCCTTCTAGGTACAGCCCTACATCTATAATGAATAATATCCTTCTAGGTACAGCCCTACATCTATAATGAACAATATCCTTCTAGGTACAGCCCTACATCTAGACATCTATAATGAACAATATCCTTCTAGGTACAGCCCTACATCTATAATGGACAATATACTTCTAGGTACAGCCCTACATCTAGACATCTATAATGAATAATATCCTTATAGGTACAGCCCTACATCTATAATAAACAATATCCTTCTAGGTACAGCCCTACATCTAGACATCTACAATGGACAATATCCTTCTAGGTAGAGCCCTACATCTATAATGAACAATATCCTTCTAGGTACAGCCCTACATCTATAATGAACAATATCCTTCTAGGTACAGCCCTACATCTATAATGAACAATATCCTTCTAGGTACAGCCCTACATCTAGACATCTATAATGAAAAATATCCTTCTAGGTACAGCCCTACATCTATAATGAACAATATCCTTCTAGGTACAGCCCTACATCTAGACATCTATAATGAACAATATCCTTCTAGGTACAGCCCTACATCTAGACATCTATAATGAACAATATCCTTCTAGGTACAGCCCTACATCTATAATGAACAATATCCTTCTAGGTACAGCCCCACATCTAGACATCTACAATGGACAATATCCTTCTAGGTAGAGCCCTACATCTATAATGAACAATATCCTTCTAGGTACAGCCCTACATCTATAATGAACAATATCCTTCTAGGTACAGCCCTACATCTATAATGAACAATATCCTTCTAGGTACAGCCCTACTTCTATAATGAACAATATCCTTCTAGGTACAGCCCTACATCTAGACATCTATAATGAATAATATCCTTCTAGGTACAGCCCTACATCTATAATGAACAATATCCTTCTAGGTACAGCCCTACATCTAGACATCTATAATGAACAATATCCTTCTAGGTACAGCCCTACATCTAGACATCTATAATGAACAATATCCTTCTAGGTACAGCCCTACAACTATAATGAACAATATCCTTCTAGGTACAGCCCTACATCTATAATGAACAATATCCTCCTAGGTACAGCCCTACATCTATAATGAACAATATCCTTCTAGGTACAGCCCTACATCTGGACATCTATAATGAATAATATCCTTCTAGGTACAGCCCTGCATCTAGACATCTATAATGAACAATATCCTTCTAGGTACAGCCCTACATCTATAATGAACAATATCCTTCTAGGTACAGCCCTACATCTATAATGAACAATATCCTTCTAGGTACAGCCCTACATCTATAATGAACAATATCCTTCTAGGTACAGCCCTACATCTATAATGAATAATATCCTTCTAGGTACAGCCCTACATCTATAATGAATAATATCCTTCTAGGTACAGCCCTACATCTATAATGAACAATATCCTTCTAGGTACAGCCCTACATCTAGACATCTATAATGAATAATATCCTTCTAGGTACAGCCCTACATCTATAATGAACAATATCCTTCTAGGTACAGCCCTACATCTAGACATCTATAATGAACAATATCCTTCTAGGTACAGCCCTACATCTAGACATCTATAATGAACAATATCCTTCTAGGTACAGCCCTACATCTATAATGAACAATATCCTTCTAGGTACAGCCCTACATCTATAATGAACAATATCCTCCTAGGTACAGCCCTACATCTATAATGAACAATATCCTTCTAGGTACAGCCCTACATCTGGACATCTATAATGAATAATATCCTTCTAGGTACAGCCCTGCATCTTGACATCTATAATGAACAATATCCTTCTAGGTACAGCCCTACATCTATAATGAACAATATCCTTCTAGGTACAGCCCTACATCTATAATGAACAATATCCTTCTAGGTACAGCCCTACATCTATAATGAACAATATCCTTCTAGGTACAGCCCTACATCTAGACATCTATAATGAATAATATCCTTCTAGGTACAGCCCTACATCTATAATGAACAATATCCTTCTAGGTACAGCCCTACATCTAGACATCTATAATGAACAATATCCTTCTAGGTACAGCCTTACATCTAGACATCTATAATGAACAATATCCTTCTAGGTACAGCCATACAACTATAATGAACAATATCCTTCTAGGTACAGCCCTACATCTATAATGAACAATATCCTCCTAGGTACAGCCCTACATCTATAATGAACAATATCCTTCTAGGTACAGCCCTACATCTGGACATCTATAATGAATAATATCCTTCTAGGTACAGCCCTGCATCTAGACATCTATAATGAACAATATCCTTCTAGGTACAGCCCTACATCTATAATGAACAATATCCTTCTAGGTACAGCCCTACATCTATAATGAACAATATCCTTCTAGGTACAGCCCTACATCTATAATGAACAATATCCTTCTAGGTACAGCCCTACATCTATAATGAACAATATCCTTCTAGGTACAGCCCTACATCTATAATGAACAATATCCTTCTAGGTACAGCCCTACATATAGACATCTATAATGAATAATATCCTTCTAGGTACAGCCCTACATCTATAATGAACAATATCCTTCTAGGTACAGCCCTACATCTAGACATCTATAATGAACAATATCCTTCTAGGTACAGCCCTACATCTAGACATCTATAATGAACAATATCCTTCTAGGTACAGCCCTACATCTATAATGAACAATATCCTTCTAGGTACAGCCCTACATCTATAATGAACAATATCCTCCTAGGTACAGCCCTACATCTATAATGAACAATATCCTTCTAGGTACAGCCCTACATCTGGACATCTATAATGAATAATATCCTTCTAGGTACAGCCCTGCATCTTGACATCTATAATGAACAATATCCTTCTAGGTACAGCCCTACATCTATAATGAACAATATCCTTCTAGGTACAGCCCTACATCTATAATGAACAATATCCTTCTAGGTACAGCCCTACATCTATAATGAACAATATCCTTCTAGGTACAGCCCTACATCTAGACATCTATAATGAATAATATCCTTCTAGGTACAGCCCTACATCTATAATGAACAATATCCTTCTAGGTACAGCCCTACATCTAGACATCTATAATGAACAATATCCTTCTAGGTACAGCCCTACATCTAGACATCTATAATGAACAATATCCTTCTAGGTACAGCCCTACATCTATAATGAACAATATCCTTCTAGGTACAGCCCTACATCTATAATGAATAATATCCTTATAGGTACAGCCCTACAACTATAATGAACAATATCCTTCTAGGTACAGCCCTACATCTATAATGAACAATATCCTCCTAGGTACAGCCCTACATCTATAATGAACAATATCCTTCTAGGTACAGCCCTACATCTGGACATCTATAATGAATAATATCCTTCTAGGTACAGCCCTGCATCTAGACATCTATAATGAACAATATCCTTCTAGGTACAGCCCTACATCTATAATGAACAATATCCTTCTAGGTACAGCCCTACATCTATAATGAACAATATCCTTCTAGGTACAGCCCTACATCTATAATGAACAATATCCTTCTAGGTACAGCCCTACATCTATAATGAACAATATCCTTCTAGGTACAGCCCTACATCTATAATGAACAATATCCTTCTAGGTACAGCCCTACATCTAGACATCTATAATGAATAATATCCTTCTAGGTACAGCCCTACATCTATAATGAACAATATCCTTCTAGGTACAGCCCTACATCTAGACATCTATAATGAACAATATACTTCTAGGTACAGCCCTACATCTAGACATCTATAATGAACAATATCCTTCTAGGTACAGCCCTACATCTATAATGAACAATATCCTTCTAGGTACAGCCCTACATCTATAATGAACAATATCCTCCTAGGTACAGCCCTACATCTATAATGAACAATATCCTTCTAGGTACAGCCCTACATCTGGACATCTATAATGAATAATATCCTTCTAGGTACAGCCCTGCATCTTGACATCTATAATGAACAATATCCTTCTAGGTACAGCCCTACATCTATAATGAACAATATCCTTCTAGGTACAGCCCTACATCTATAATGAACAATATCCTTCTAGGTACAGCCCTACATCTATAATGAACAATATCCTTCTAGGTACAGCCCTACATCTAGACATCTATAATGAACAATATCCTTCTAGGTACAGCCCTACATCTATAATGAACAATATCCTTCTAGGTACAGCCCTACATCTATAATGAACAATATCCTTCTAGGTACAGCCCTACATCTAGACATCTATAATGAACAATATCCTTCTAGGTACAGCCCTACATCTATAATGAACAATATCCTTCTAGGTACAGCCCTACATCTATAATGAACAATATCCTTCTAGGTACAGCCCTACATCTATAATGAACAATATCCTTCTAGGTACAGCCCTACATCTATAATGAACAATATCCTTCTAGGTACAGCCCTACATCTATAATGAACAATATCCTTCTAGGTACAGCCCTACATCTAGACATCTATAATGAATAATATCCTTCTAGGTACAGCCCTACATCTATAATGAACAATATCCTTCTAGGTACAGCCCTACATCTAGACATCTATAATGAACAATATCCTTCTAGGTACAGCCCTACATCTAGACATCTATAATGAACAATATCCTTCTAGGTACAGCCCTACATCTATAATGAACAATATCCTTCTAGGTACAGCCCTACATCTATAATGAACAATATCCTCCTAGGTACAGCCCTACATCTATAATGAACAATATCCTTCTAGGTACAGCCCTACATCTGGACATCTATAATGAATAATATCCTTCTAGGTACAGCCCTGCATCTAGACATCTATAATGAACAATATCCTTCTAGGTACAGCCCTACATCTATAATGAACAATATCCTTCTAGGTACAGCCCTACATCTATAATGAATAATATCCTTCTAGGTACAGCCCTGCATCTATAATGAACAATATCCTACTAGGTACAGCCCTGCATCTAGACATCTATAATGAACAATATCCTTCTAGGTACAGCCCTACATCTATAATGAACAATATCCTACTAGGTACAGCCCTGCATCTATAATGAACAATATCCTTCTAGGTACAGCCCTACATCTAGACATCTATAATGAACAATATCCTTCTAGGTACAGCCCTACATCTATAATGAACAATATCCTTCTAGGTACAGCCCTACATCTATAATGAATAATATCCTTCTAGGTACAGCCCTACATCTATAATGAACAATATCCTTCTAGGTACAGCCCTACATCTATAATGAACAATATCCTTCTAGGTACAGCCCTACATCTATAATGAATAATATCCTTCTAGGTACAGCCCTACATCTATAATGAACAATATCCTTCTAGGTACAGCCCTACATCTATAATGAACAATATCCTTCTAGGTACAGCCCTGCATCTAGACATCTATAATGAACAATATCCTTCTAGGTACAGCCCTACATCTAGACATCTATAATGAACAATATCCTTCTAGGTACAGCCCTACATCTATAATGAACAATATCCTTCTAGGTACAGCCCTACATCTATACATCTATAATGAATAATATCCTTCTAGGTACAGCCCTACATCTATAATGAACAATATCCTTCTAGGTACAGCCCTACATCTAGACATCTATAATGAACAATATCCTTCTAGGTACAGCCCTACATCTAGACATCTATAATGAACAATATCCTTCTAGGTACAGCCCTACATCTATAATGAACAATATCCTTCTAGGTACAGCCCTACATCTATAATGAACAATATCCTCCTAGGTACAGCCCTACATCTATAATGAACAATATCCTTCTAGGTACAGCCCTACATCTGGACATCTATAATGAATAATATCCTTCTAGGTACAGCCCTGCATATAGACATCTATAATGAACAATATCCTTCTAGGTACAGCCCTACATCTATAATGAACAATATCCTTCTAATTACAGCCCTACATCTATAATGAACAATATCCTTCTAGGTACAGCCCTACATCTATAATGAACAATATCCTTCTAGGTACAGCCCTACATCTATAATGAATAATATCCTTCTAGGTACAGCCCTACATCTATAATGAACAATATCCTTCTAGGTACAGCCCTACATCTATAATGAACAATATCCTTCTAGGTACAGCCCTACATCTATAATGAATAATATTCCTTCTAGGTACAGCCCTACATCTATAATGAACAATATCCTTCTAGGTACAGCCCTACATCTATAATGAACAATATCCTTCTAGGTACAGCCCTACATCTATAATGAACAATATCCTTCTAGGTACAGCCCTACATCTAGACATCTATAATGAACAATATCCTTCTAGGTACAGCCCTACATCTATAATGAACAATATCCTCCTAGGTACAGCCCTACATCTATAATGAACAATATCCTTCTAGGTACAGCCCTACATCTATAATGAACAATATCCTTCTAGGTACAGCCCTACATCTATAATGAACAATATCCTTCTAGGTACAGCCCTACATCTATAATGAACAATATCCTTCTAGGTACAGCCCTACATCTATAATGAACAATATCCTTCTAGGTACAGCCCTACATCTAGACATCTATAATGAATAATATCCTTCTAGGTACAGCCCTACATCTATAATGAACAATATCCTTCTAGGTACAGCCCTACATCTAGACATCTATAATGAACAATATCCTTCTAGGTACAGCCCTACATCTAGACATCTATAATGAACAATATCCTATTAGGTACAGCCCTACATCTATAATGAACAATATCCTTCTAGGTACAGCCCTACATCTATAATGAACAATATCCTCCTAGGTACAGCCCTACATCTATAATGAACAATATCCTTCTAGGTACAGCCCTACATCTGGACATCTATAATGAATAATATCCTTCTAGGTACAGCCCTGCATCTAGACATCTATAATGAACAATATCCTTCTAGGTACAGCCCTACATCTATAATGAACAATATCCTTCTAGGTACAGCCCTACATCTATAATGAACAATATCCTTCTAGGTACAGCCCTACATCTATAATGAACAATATCCTTCTAGGTACAGCCCTACATCTATAATGAATAATATCCTTCTAGGTACAGCCCTACATCTATAATGAACAATATCCTTCTAGGTACAGCCCTACATCTATAATGAACAATATCCTTCTAGGTACAGCCCTACATCTAGACATCTATAATGAACAATATCCTTCTAGGTACAGCCCTACATCTATAATCAACAATATCCTTCTAGGTACAGCCCTACATCTAGACATCTATAATGAACAATATCCTTCTAGGTACAGCCCTACATCTATAATCAACAATATCCTTCTAGGTACAGCCCTACATCTAGACATCTATAATGAACAATATCCTTCTAGGTACAGCCCTACATCTATAATGAACAATATCCTTCTAGGTACAGCCCTACATCTATAATGAACAATATCCTTCTAGGTACAGCCCTACGTCTATAATGAACAATATCCTTCTAGGTACAGCCCTACATCTAGACATCTATAATGAACAATATCCTTCTAGGTACAGCCCTACATCTATAATGAACAATATCCTACTAGGTACAGCCCTGCATCTATAATGAACAATATCCTTCTAGGTACAGCCCTACATCTAGACATCTATAATGAACAATATCCTTCTAGGTACAGCCCTACATCTATAATGAACAATATCCTTCTAGGTACAGCCCTACATCTATAATGAATAATATCCTTCTAGGTACAGCCCTACATCTATAATGAACAATATCCTTCTAGGTACAGCCCTACATCTATAATGAACAATATCCTTCTAGGTACAGCCCTACATCTATAATGAATAATATCCTTCTAGGTACAGCCCTACATCTATAATGAACAATATCCTTCTAGGTACAGCCCTACATCTATAATGAACAATATCCTTCTAGGTACAGCCCTGCATCTAGACATCTATAATGAACAATATCCTTCTAGGTACAGCCCTACATCTAGACATCTATAATGAACAATATCCTTCTAGGTACAGCCCTACATCTATAATGAACAATATCCTTCTAGGTACAGCCCTACATCTATACATCTATAATGAATAATATCCTTCTAGGTACAGCCCTACATCTATAATGAACAATATCCTTCTAGGTACAGCCCTACATCTAGACATCTATAATGAACAATATCCTTCTAGGTACAGCCCTACATCTAGACATCTATAATGAACAATATCCTTCTAGGTACAGCCCTACATCTATAATGAACAATATCCTTCTAGGTACAGCCCTACATCTATAATGAACAATATCCTCCTAGGTACAGCCCTACATCTATAATGAACAATATCCTTCTAGGTACAGCCCTACATCTGGACATCTATAATGAATAATATCCTTCTAGGTACAGCCCTGCATATAGACATCTATAATGAACAATATCCTTCTAGGTACAGCCCTACATCTATAATGAACAATATCCTTCTAATTACAGCCCTACATCTATAATGAACAATATCCTTCTAGGTACAGCCCTACATCTATAATGAACAATATCCTTCTAGGTACAGCCCTACATCTATAATGAATAATATCCTTCTAGGTACAGCCCTACATCTATAATGAACAATATCCTTCTAGGTACAGCCCTACATCTATAATGAACAATATCCTTCTAGGTACAGCCCTACATCTATAATGAATAATATCCTTCTAGGTACAGCCCTACATCTATAATGAACAATATCCTTCTAGGTACAGCCCTACATCTATAATGAACAATATCCTTCTAGGTACAGCCCTACATCTATAATGAACAATATCCTTCTAGGTACAGCCCTACATCTAGACATCTATAATGAACAATATCCTTCTAGGTACAGCCCTACATCTATAATGAACAATATCCTCCTAGGTACAGCCCTACATCTATAATGAACAATATCCTTCTAGGTACAGCCCTACATCTATAATGAACAATATCCTTCTAGGTACAGCCCTACATCTATAATGAACAATATCCTTCTAGGTACAGCCCTACATCTATAATGAACAATATCCTTCTAGGTACAGCCCTACATCTATAATGAACAATATCCTTCTAGGTACAGCCCTACATCTAGACATCTATAATGAATAATATCCTTCTAGGTACAGCCCTACATCTATAATGAACAATATCCTTCTAGGTACAGCCCTACATCTAGACATCTATAATGAACAATATCCTTCTAGGTACAGCCCTACATCTAGACATCTATAATGAACAATATCCTATTAGGTACAGCCCTACATCTATAATGAACAATATCCTTCTAGGTACAGCCCTACATCTATAATGAACAATATCCTTCTAGGTACAGCCCTACATCTAGACATCTATAATGAATAATATCCTTCTAGGTACAGCCCTACATCTATAATGAACAATATCCTTCTAGGTACAGCCCTACATCTAGACATCTATAATGAACAATATCCTTCTAGGTACAGCCCTACATCTAGACATCTATAATGAACAATATCCTATTAGGTACAGCCCTACATCTATAATGAACAATATCCTTCTAGGTACAGCCCTACATCTATAATGAACAATATCCTCCTAGGTACAGCCCTACATCTATAATGAACAATATCCTTCTAGGTACAGCCCTACATCTGGACATCTATAATGAATAATATCCTTCTAGGTACAGCCCTGCATCTAGACATCTATAATGAACAATATCCTTCTAGGTACAGCCCTACATCTATAATGAACAATATCCTTCTAGGTACAGCCCTACATCTATAATGAACAATATCCTTCTAGGTACAGCCCTACATCTATAATGAACAATATCCTTCTAGGTACAGCCCTACATCTATAATGAATAATATCCTTCTAGGTACAGCCCTACATCTATAATGAACAATATCCTTCTAGGTACAGCCCTACATCTATAATGAACAATATCCTTCTAGGTACAGCCCTACATCTAGACATCTATAATGAACAATATCCTTCTAGGTACAGCCCTACATCTATAATCAACAATATCCTTCTAGGTACAGCCCTACATCTAGACATCTATAATGAACAATATCCTTCTAGGTACAGCCCTACATCTATAATCAACAATATCCTTCTAGGTACAGCCCTACATCTAGACATCTATAATGAACAATATCCTTCTAGGTACAGCCCTACATCTATAATGAACAATATCCTTCTAGGTACAGCCCTACATCTATAATGAACAATATCCTTCTAGGTACAGCCCTACGTCTATAATGAACAATATCCTTCTAGGTACAGCCCTACATCTAGACATCTATAATGAACAATATCCTTCTAGGTACAGCCCTACATCTATAATGAACAATATCCTTCTAGGTACAGCCCTACATCTAGACATCTATAATGAACAATATCCTTCTAGGTACAGCCCTACATCTATAATGAACAATATCCTTCTAGGTACAGCCCTACATCTATAATGAATAATATCCTTCTAGGTACAGCCCTACATCTATAATGAACAATATCCTTCTAGGTACAGCCCTACATCTATAATGAACAATATCCTTCTAGGTACAGCCCTACATCTATAATGAACAATATCCTTCTAGGTACAGCCCTACATCTATAATGAACAATATCCTTCTAGGTACAGCCCTACATCTATAATGAACAATATCCTTCTAGGTACAGCCCTACATCTATAATGAACAATATCCTTCTAGGTACAGCCCTACATCTAGACATCTATAATGAACAATATCCTTCTAGGTACAGCCCTACATCTATAATGAACAATATCCTTCTAGATACAGCCCTACATCTATAATGAACAATATCCTTCTAGATACAGCCCTACATCTATAATGAACAATATCCTTCTAGGTACAGCCCTACATCTATAATGAATAATATCCTTCTAGGTACAGCCCTACATCTATAATGAACAATATCCTTCTAGGTACAGCCCTACATCTATAATGAACAATATCCTTCTAGGTACAGCCCTACATCTATAATGAATAATATCCTTCTAGGCACAGTCCTACATCTATAATGAATAATATCCTACTAGGTACAGCCCTACATCTAGACATCTATAATGAACAATATCCTTCTAGGTACAGCCCTACATCTATAATGAATAATATCCTTCTAGGTACAGCCCTACATCTATAATGAATAATATCCTTCTAGGTACAGCCCTACATCTATAATGAACAATATCCTTCTAGGTACAGCCCTACATCTAGACATCTATAATGAACAATATCATTCTAGGTACAGCCCTACATCTAGACATCTATAATGAACAATATCCTTCTAGGTACAGCCCTACATCTATAATGAACAATATCCTTCTAGGTACAGCCCTACATCTAGACATCTATAATGAACAATATCCTTCTAGGTACAGCCCTACATCTATAATGAACAATATCCTACTAGGTACAGCCCTACATCTATAATGAATAATATCCTTCTAGGTACAGCCCTACATCTATAATGAACAATATCCTTCTAGGTACAGCCCTACATCTAGACATCTATAATGAACAATATCCTTCCAGGTACAGCCCTACATCTATAATGAACAATATCCTTCTAGGTACAGCCCTACATCTATAATGAACAATATCCTTCTAGGTACAGCCCTGCATCTAGACATCTATAATGAACAATATCCTTCTAGGTACAGCCCTACATCTATAATGAACAATATCCTTCTAGATACAGCCCTACATCTATAATGAACAATATCCTTCTAGATACAGCCCTACATCTATAATGAACAATATCCTTCTAGGTACAGCCCTACATCTATAATGAATAATATCCTTCTAGGTACAGCCCTACATCTATAATGAACAATATCCTTCTAGGTACAGCCCTACATCTATAATGAACAATATCCTTCTAGGTACAGCCCTACATCTATAATGAATAATATCCTTCTAGGCACAGTCCTACATCTATAATGAATAATATCCTACTAGGTACAGCCCTACATCTAGACATCTATAATGAACAATATCCTTCTAGGTACAGCCCTACATCTATAATGAATAATATCCTTCTAGGTACAGCCCTACATCTATAATGAATAATATCCTTCTAGGTACAGCCCTACATCTATAATGAACAATATCCTTCTAGGTACAGCCCTACATCTAGACATCTATAATGAACAATATCATTCTAGGTACAGCCCTACATCTAGACATCTATAATGAACAATATCCTTCTAGGTACAGCCCTACATCTATAATGAACAATATCCTTCTAGGTACAGCCCTACATCTAGACATCTATAATGAACAATATCCTTCTAGGTACAGCCCTACATCTATAATGAACAATATCCTACTAGGTACAGCCCTACATCTATAATGAATAATATCCTTCTAGGTACAGCCCTACATCTATAATGAACAATATCCTTCTAGGTACAGCCCTACATCTAGACATCTATAATGAACAATATCCTTCCAGGTACAGCCCTACATCTATAATGAACAATATCCTTCTAGGTACAGCCCTACATCTATAATGAACAATATCCTTCTAGGTACAGCCCTGCATCTAGACATCTATAATGAACAATATCCTTCTAGGTACAGCCCTACATCTATAATGAACAATATCCTTCTAGGTACAGCCCTGCATCTATAATGAATAATATCCTTCTAGGTACAGCCCTACATCTATAATGAATAATATCCTTCTAGGTACAGCCCTGCATCTAGACATGTAGAAATAACTCACCCACTCACATTCTCACACACACACACTGTTCAAAACTCATGTCCCTTGTCACCATGAAGGGACATCTTGCTTAGAACAGAGGACCACCATCAGATTGTAATTATCCAGCTGCTACTGTTCCTAGGGGAGATGACAACAGATATATATTAGGAACGTTTATCTACGTAGGTAAGCACACCGGATGCTAACGGCTGTAATGATCTGCAAGGAGCCTGGGCACTTCACGTCTTAATTGAATGCTTTGTACACTCATGTTCCCCGTCCCCCTCCTTTGACTCTCTCGCTCTCTCTCGTTATCTCTCTCTCATTATCTCTCTCTCATTATCTCCCGTTATCCCTCTCTCGTTATCTCTCTCTCTCGTTATCTCTCTCTCTCTCGTTATATCTCTCTCTCTCGTTATCTCTCTCTCTCTCGTTATATCTCTCTCTCGTTATCTCTCTCTCTCTCGTTATATCTCTCTCTCTCGTTATCTCTCTCTCTCTCGTTATCTCTCTCTCTCTCTCGTTATATCTCTCTCTCTCGTTATATCTCTCTCTCTCGTTATCTCTCTCTCTCTGACAGGTCACTGATGGATAATGAGTAGAGATGAGCCTCTTTCACCAAACTGAGTGGATTTTTGCTTACGCTAAATTTATGAGGCCTTAGGGGCCACACGCACACAGTGAGTGAAGGGGACATATTGGTAAAGGCTCAAGTGGAATTAGAGACATACTCATATGCACAAACACTCACACTGGTACACATCATTTGGAGAGAAAGAAAGTAGGGAGAAAGAGGGAGAGAAAGAAAAAATGAAAGAGAAAAATGGGGCAAGGTGAGAGGAAAGGTAAAAAGAGAGAGATGAGGAGGAGAGGGGAAAGAAGAGAGAGAGGAGGAGGAGAGGTGAAAAGGAGAGAGAGCAGTAGACAGAAAAGGAGAGCGAGCAGAGGAGGAGAGTTGAAAGGACAGAGAGAGGAGGAGGACAGGGGAAGGGGAGAGAGAGAAGAGGGGAAAGGAGAGAGAGATGATGAGAGGGGAAAGGAGAGAGAGAGAGGAGAAGAGGGGAAAGGAGAGAGAGAGAGAGAGAGAGAGGAGGAGAGGGGATATGAGAGAGAGAGGAGGAGAGGGGAAAGGAGAGAGAGAGGATGAGAGGGGAAAGGAGAGAGAGGAGGAGAGGGTAAAGGAGAGAGATGAGGAGAGGGGAAAGGAGAGAGATGAGGAGAGGGGAAAGGAGAGAGAGAGCGGAGGAGAGGGTAAAGGAGAGAGAGAGGAGGAGAAGGGAAAGGAGAGAGAGAGCATGAGAGGGGAAAGAAGAGGGAGAGGAGGAGGAGAGGGGAAAGGAGAGAGAGAGGAGGAGGAGGTGACCAGAAACACACAGGCAGGGCAACTAAGGAGTGGCGCCATAAGAAGCATCTCAAGGTCCTGGAGTGGCCTAGCCAGTCTCCAGACCTGAACCCAATAGAACATCTTTGGAGAGAGCTGAAAGTCCGTATTGCCTAGCGACAGCCCCGAAACCTGAAGGATCTGGAGAAGGTCTGTGTGGAGGAGTGGGCCAAAATCCCTGCTGCAGTGTGTGAAAACCTGGTCAAGAACTACAGGAAACGTATGATCTCTGTAATTGCAAACAAAGGTTAATGTACCAAATATTAAGTTCTGCTTTTCTGATGTATCAAATACTTATGTCATGCAATAAAATGCTAATGAATTACTTAAATATCATACAATGTGATTTTCTGGATATTAGTTTTAGATTCCGTCTCTCACAGTTGAAGTGTACCTATGATAACAATGACAGACCTCTACATGTTTTGTAAGTAGGAAAACCTGCAAAATCGGCAGTGTATCAAATACTTGTTCTCCCCACTGTATATATTTACATTATATGTACTGTATATTTATATTTCAGTGTCATTGTTTGTTCTGACATTTCTTATTAAAAAAATATGTATTGTTTAGGCTTGAGACTCATATCTCCCTCACTAACTTTAAGCACCAGCTGTCAGAGCAGCTCACAGATCACTGCACCTGTACATAGCCCATCTGTAAACAGCTCATCCAACTACCTCATCCCCATACTGTATTTATTTATTTATCTTGCTCCTTTGCACCCCAGTATCTCTACTTGCACATTCATCTTCTGCACATCTACCATTCCAGTGTTTAATTGGTATATTGTAATTACTTCGCCACCATGGCCTATTTATTGCCTTACCTCCCTTATCTTACCTCATTTGCACTCACTGTATATAGACTAGTTTTTTATTTTTCTCTATTGTACTATTGACTGTATGTTTTGTTTATTCCATGTGTAACTCTGTGTTGTTGTTGTTTGTGCTGAACTGCTTTGCTTTATCTTGGCCAGGTCACAGTTGTAAATGAGAACTTGAACTTGTGAAGAAGAAGATCACAAGAAAATGTGATCTGATTGGGTGAAAACATCAGGGGCTCTGAGCCGTGGAGGTTCAACCTCTGTACAGATCTGACTGGTTTTCTAACTTTGTGATGTTCTTTTTTTTTCTTGTGTTTCTCCAACAGTCAGAATCAGACTTATTTTCTCTTCTTTTCCTTTTGTTTAGAATTGATTTATACCTCCATCTCTGTAATCAAATCGGTTAGATTTTGATTTTCCCTTTAAAGGCAATTAAGTGAATCACTTTTTATTAAGTTCGGGAAGCTGGAAGTCTGGGCTGGCATGCTGGAGCTGTCTTGTGCCACCACCCCAAAAAATGTAAAAAATACTGAAATAAATCGACAATTTAAAATGCCTCCTCTCCACCTCCCCATATCCCCTGTGCCAGACTACAGCAGGTGCTGA
>NC_074696.1:5089141-5204141 GCF_029448725.1 Salvelinus fontinalis
CTGACCTGACCTGTCTATTGCCTACCCCTGTTGGAATATTTAAGCATTGTCTATTGCTCGACTCTTGGTCATTTTGTGTCCTCAGGTCCTTTAAAATAACAAGGCTCACTGGTAGGAGCGTGTGGTGGGCCAAATGGAGAACATTCCTGCTTCCCCATTCTGCTGTGGGGAGACCAGTCCAAATCTCTCCGGGTTCTCATTGACTCCGGGGCATTCGAGCTGAACATCCCCACTCAGTCCTTTTCCATTCCCATGGATGTTAGAGTGCTGGACGGGCGGTCTATAGGCCGAGTCAACCGCATCACCGCTCCCATCAACCTACGTGTGTCAGGGAACCACAGCGAGGCTATCCAGTTCAAATCAAATCAAGTTTATTTTATATAGCCCTTCATACATCAGCTAATATCTCGACGTGCTGTACAGAAACCCAGCCTTTAACCCCAAACAGCAAGCAATGTAGGTGTAGAAGCACGTTCCTGCCCTTCAAGTCCCCTGTGATTCCCGTGATATTGGGATTCTCCTGGCTCCAGCGTTGCAATCCCCTCATTAACTGGTCTACTGGTGCCATCATGGGCTGGAGCCTGTTCTGCCACGCCCATTGCCTGAAGTCAGCACAACCTGCCCAGGGACGTCTTCCTGGGGGCTCGGAAGGTGGCCCAGATATTTCCGCCATTCCTACGGAGTACCAGGATCTACGGCCCGGGCCACTTTGCTCCCACCGCACCGACCTTATGACTGCAGGATTGACCTTCTCCCTAGCACGACTCCGCCCCGGGGAAGACTGTACTCTCTGTCGGGACCAGAGACCAAGGTGATGGAGACCTACATTGGGGACTCCCTTGCTGCAGGATTCATCCGTCCTTCTTCTTCTCCCACCGGCGCAGGGTACTTCTTCATGGAGATAAAGGACAAGACCCTGCGGACGTGCATCGACTACCGGGGTCTCAACGACATAACGCTGAAGAACCGCTATCCGCTACCACTCATCTCCTCGGCCTTCGAGCCGCTCCAGGGGCCCACTGTGTTTTCCAAACTGAATCTACGGAACGCCTACCACCTGGCGCGGATAGGAGAATGAGTGGAAGACCGCCTTCAACACGGCCAGTGGTCACTACGAGTATCTGGACCTGCCTTTTGGCCTTACAAACACCCCTGCTGTGTTCCAGGCTCTGGTCAATGATGTTCTCCGCAACATGTTGAACCAGTTCGTCTTTGTCTACCTTCTCCCGTTCCACTCAAGAATTTGTGCTCCATGTCCGAAAGGTTCTCCAATGCCTCCTGGAGAACCAGCTGTTTGTAAAAGCAGAGAAGTGCAAGATCCATTCAATCCCCCATTACCTTTTCTGGGTTTCATCATTGCCACAGGGAGGACAAATGGATCACGGGAAGGTGAGAGTGGAAGTGGATTGGCCCCAGCCTACTTCCAGGTTGCAGCTGCAATGCTTCCTGGGACCTCAAACATCGTTTTACCACTGCTCCCTTCTTGGTTCATCCGGACCCTTTCCGTCAGTGAGAGAGAGGTGGAGGCTGATGCTTCTGATGTCATAGTGGGAGCGGTCCTGTCCCAGCATTCTGCCCTGGACCTCAAACTACATCCCTGCACCTTCTCAATGCCACAGAAAATAACTACAATGTGGGGAATCGTGAGCTCCTCGCGGTGAAGGTGGCGTTGGAGGAAGGGAGACACTGGCTGGGGGGGGGGGGGGGGGGGCGGAACAACCATTCATCGGACCGATCAGAAGAACCTGGAGCATCTCCGCACCGCCAAGCGCCTCAACTCCAGGCAAGCCAGATGGGCCCTGCTGTTGACACGGTTCAACTTCTCCCTCTCGTACCTGCCGGGATCCAAATATCTCGGGATCGAAGAATGTTAAAGCCGGATGCATCTTTCCACTCCACTGGTACCACCCCAGAGCCCAAGACCATCCTTCCCACGTCATGCCTGGTGATGGAACTCAAATGGGGTATAGGGAAATAAATCCGGGAGGCGCAGCGGTCCCAGCTCTAACCCTAACCTGATAATCAGATGTTTGTGCCTGATGCTGTCCACTCTGTGGTCCTGAAGTGGACCCATTCCTCCAGGCTTGCCTGCCACCCTGGCTCCCGTTGTACCCTAGACTTCATTTGACAATGCTTTTGGTGGCCTACGATGGTTCCGGATGTCGCCGCGTTTGTCTCTGCGTGGTCTGTGCTCAGAATAAGACTCCTCGGCAAGCTGTGGCTACTCTTCTGCAACCACTGCTTGTCCCTCACCGTCCCTGTTCCCACATATTCCTGGTTTTCGTCACCGGTCTCCCCCCGTCTGAGCGCAACACTGCCATCCTGGCTGTGGTCGACCGGTTTTCCAATGCCGCTCACTTCATTCCTCTCCCCAAACTACCCTCGGCCAAGGAAATGGCCCAGCTCATGGTGCAGCAGGCCTTCCAAATCCATGGACTGCCCATAGCCATGGTCTCCGACCGGGGCCCTAAGTTCTCGTCCCTGTTCTGGAAGGCGTTCTGCACCCTCATTGGGTCGTCGGCCAGCCTGTCCTCTGGGTTCCACCCCTAGTCCAATGACCAGTCCGAGCAAGCCAATCAGGATCTTGAGACCACTCTGTGCTACCTGGTCTCCACCAACCCCACCTCCTGGAGCCAGCAACACCCTTCACGGGCCTATCTCAAAGTCGAGTGTTCCGCTCTTCCCCGAGCAGGAGGAAGAGGTGCCCAGATGTTTGCCTGCCGCTGTCGAGGTTCCTGGATGAGAGCCCGGTAGGCCCTACTCAAGACCACCTTTTCGTATCGACAAAACGCGGACCGCAATCGGACCCCGGCTCCCCGGTATCATCTCAGGTAGAAGGTATTGCTATCCCCAGGAGATCTGCCCCTCCGGGTGGAATCCCGCAAACTCTCCCCCTGTTTTTTTGGCCCATTTCCCATCTCCAAGATTATTTGCAACTCTGCTGTTCATCTTCTGTTGCCCCGTACTCTTCATATACATCCCACCTTTAAATTTGTCCAGAGTCAAACCTATGTCTCACAGCCCTTTGTCTCCTGTGCCGTTGCCCCACCTCTGGTTTACTGACCCCTGCCTGTCTTGACCTGTCTATTGCCAGCCCCTGTTGGAATATTAAACCAGTGTCAATTTGACGGGTCTGCATCTGGGTCTAACCTTGATTCCTGAGAGAAAGTGTGTGAGTCTTTGTCTGTGTGTCTGTTGTTGTGTGAGTGTGTTTCCGAAGGTGTGTGTGTGCCTTCTTGTGATGGGTGTGTGCCACCCTGACAGGGGGGGGGGCTCGAGTCAGGCTATCATGCCACACATTCCCCCAATGATCAGCCCTCTATCTCCTCCAATTACATGAATGCTTGGCCAAACATTCTTCCAGCAATCAGACCTATCCCCCCTCCATTTACATGAAGGCTTGCCCAAACATTCCCCCAGCGATCAGCCCTCTCTCTTGGCCATGAAGCCAAACTGTTTGCTGTTGCTAGGCTACACAGTTCTCGTGTTCATTGGTAGATGGCCTCTTTTCCAGTGTGTATCTCTCTCACTGTGTCTGTTTGTAAATGTATGTGTTTGTGTGTTTGAGTTTTAGTGCTGTTTGTGGATCGGGGGTTAGGGTCTGTCATAGTGCTGTTTGTGGATCGGGGGGTTAGGGTCTGTCATAGTGCTGTTTGTGGATCAGGGGGTTAGGGTCTGTCATAGTGCTGTTTGTGGATCGGGGGTTAGGGCCTGTCATAGTGATGTTTGTGGATCGGGGGTTAGGGCCTGTCATAGTGATGTTTGTGGATCAGGGGGTTAGGGTCTGTCATAGTCCTGTTTGTGGATCGGGGGGTTAGGGCCTGTCATAGTGCTGTTTGTGGATCAGGGGGTTAGGGTCTGTCATAGTCCTGTTTGTGGATGAGGGGTTAGGGTCTGTCATAGTGCAGTTTGTGGATCAGGGGTTAGGGTCTGTCATAGTGCTGTTTGTGGATCGGGGGGTTAGGGTCTGTCATAGTGCTGTTTGTGGATCGGGGGGTTAGGGTCTGTCATAGTCCTGTTTGTGGATCGGGGGGTTAGGGTCTGTCATAGTGCTGTTTGTGGATCAGGGGGTTAGGGTCTGTCATAGTGCTGTTTGTGGATCAGGGGGTTAGGGTCTGTCATAGTCATGTTTGTGGATCAGGGGGTTAGGGTCTGTCATAGTCATGTTTGTGGATCAGGGGGTTAGGGTCTGTCATAGTCCTGTTTGTGGATCAGGGGTTAGGGTCTGTCATAGTGCTGTTTGTGGATCAGGGGTTAGGGTCTGTCATAGTGCTGTTTGTGGATCAGGGGGTTAGGGTCTGTCATAGTCCTGTTTGTGGATCGGGGGGTTAGGGCCTGTCATAGTGCTGTTTGTGGATCAGGGGGTTAGGGTCTGTCATAGTCCTGTTTGTGGATGAGGGGTTAGGGTCTGTCATAGTGCAGTTTGTGGATCAGGGGTTAGGGTCTGTCATAGTGCTGTTTGTGGATCGGGGGGTTAGGGTCTGTCATAGTGCTGTTTGTGGATCGGGGGGTTAGGGTCTGTCATAGTCCTGTTTGTGGATCGGGGGGTTAGGGTCTGTCATAGTGCTGTTTGTGGATCAGGGGGTTAGGGTCTGTCATAGTGCTGTTTGTGGATCAGGGGGTTAGGGTCTGTCATAGTGCTGTTTGTGGATCAGGGGGTTAGGGTCTGTCATAGTGCTGTTTGTGGATCAGGGGGTTAGGGTCTGTCATAGTGCTGTTTGTGGATCAGGGGCTTAGGGTCTGCCATAGTGCTGTTTGTGGATCAGGGGGTTAGGGTCTGCCATAGTGCTGTTTGTGGATCGGGGGGTTAGGGTCTGTCATAGTCCTGTTTGTGGATCAGGGGGTTAGGGTCTGTCATAATGCAGTTTGTGGATCAGGGGGTTAGGGTCTGTCATAATGCAGTTTGTGGATCAGGGGGTTAGGGTCTGTCATAATGCAGTTTGTGGATCAGGGGTTAGGGTCTGTCATAGTGCTGTTTGTGGATCAGGGGGTTATGGTTAGGGTCTGTCATAGTGCTGTTTGTGGATCAGGGGGTTAGGGTCTGTCATAGTGCTGTTTGTGGATCAGGGGGTTAGGGTCTGTCATAGTGATGTTTGTGGATCAGGGGGTTAGGGTCTGTCATAGTGCTGTTTGTGGATCAGGGGGTTAGGGTCTGTCATAGTGCTGTTTGTGGATCAGGGGGTTAGGGTCTGTCATAGTGCTGTTTGTGGATCAGGGGGTTAGGGTCTGTCATAGTGCTGTTTGTGGATCAGGGGGTTAGGGTCTGTCATAGTGCTGTTTGTGGATCAGGGGGTTAGGGTCTGTCATAGTGCTGTTTGTGGATCGGGGGGTTAGGGTCTGTCATAGTGCTGTTTGTGGATCAGGGGGTTAGGGTCTGTCATAGTGCTGTTTGTGGATCAGGGGGTTAGGGTTAGGGTCTGTCATAGTCCTGTTTGTGGATCAGGGGCTTAGGGTCTGCCATAGTGCTGTTTGTGGATCAGGGGTTAGGGTCTGTCATAGTGCTGTTTGTGGATCAGGGGGTTAGGGTCTGTCATAGTGCTGTTTGTGGATCGGGGGGTTAGGGTCTGTCTGCCGAAAATGACTTTTGTATTTGGTCCACCAGCTTCAAACAGCTGGGGAAAAAAATATGTTATTGAAAATATATTTCACAGTGCTTTAGATAGCACACTGATTACCTACAATATTCAGTGCTTTTGTCACGTTCCTGACCTATTTATGTTAGTTTGTTATATGTGTTAGTTGGTCAGGACGTGAGGTTGGGTGGGCATTCTATGTTTTCTGTTTCTATGTTGGTTTTGGGTTGCCTGGTATGGCTCTTAATTAGAGGCAGGTGTTTGGCGTTCCTCTAATTAAGAGTCATATTTAGGTAGGCGTTGTCACAGTGTTGTTGTGGGTGATTGTCTTCCGTGTCTGTGTCTGTAGACCACGTGGGACTGTTTACGGTTTGTTCGGTTTGTGTAGCCTATGTTCCTATTCGTGCGTTTTCTTGTTTTATGTAAGTACGTCGTCTAGGTCTGTCTACACCGTTTGTTGTTTTTGTTAGTTTAATCAAGTTCGTGTTTTGTTCAATAAATATGTCTGTTCTCTACGCTGCGCCTTGGTTCCCTCAATACTCCTCCTCTTCCGAAGATGAAGAGGAGGAGGAATGCCGTTACAGCTTTAGATAGCACACTGATTACCTACAATATTCAGTGCTTTAGATCGCACACTGATTACCTACAATATTCAGTGCTTTAGATCGCACACTGATTACCTACAATATTCAGTGCTTTAGATAGCACACTGATTACCTACAATATTCAGTGCTTTAGATCGCACACTGATTACCTACAATATTCAGTGCTTTAGATCGCACACTGATTACCTACAATATTCAGTGCTTTAGATAGCACACTGATTACCTACAATATTCAGTGCTTTAGATCGCACACTGATTACCTACAATATTCAGTGCTTTAGATCGCACACCGATTACTTACAATATTCAGTGCTTTAGATAGCACACCGATTACCTACAATATTCAGTGCTTCTATTCTCACATAAACTGACATTGAGCGAACCGTGTTCAATTTCAGCGAACAGCAAATTAGCTATTTCCACTAGTTAACAAAGCTTTCCCAGTTTGACAACAGATGCCGGTCTGGTGGGGGGGGAAATCAATAGGTCAATATCACAGCCAATCACAACACTGACAGGTAAGTAATACTGTGAAACACTATCATTCCACTATTAGCTGCAAATATGTTATGGACATTTTCTGAAATGACAATACAACAATTCCCCCCAAAAATCGTGTATGTAGCAGCTATATCAATATCCTTGTGTGTGTATTTATTTTTTCATTTGTTCATCCAGTTTACATTAACCACACAAAGCAAAGCAGCAGATTCAAAGCCATCTATTTACCTCTAAATATCTCAGCCCAGTTCTGTCCAGCCATCTATTGTAACGGCTGTCGTAGTCGTTCTCCTCCTCAGACGAGGAGGAGCATGGATCGGACCAAGATGCGGATTGGTAAGTGTTCATTATTTAATGGAAAAACAACAAACACTACAAAATACAAAAACCAACAAACGTGACTAACCTGAAACAGTCCTGTGTGGCCCAAACACTGACACAGGAACAAACACCCACAAAACACCAGTGAAACCCAGGCTGCCTTAGTATGATTCTCAATCAGGGACAACGATTGACAGCTGTCTCTGATTGAGAATCATACCAGGCCGAACACAAAATACCAACATAGAAAATCAAACCTAGACCAACCCACCCAACTCACGCCCTGACCAACTAAAACAAATACATGACAAAGGAAAACAGGTCAGGAACGTGACAGAACCCCCCCCTTAAGGTGCGAACTCCGGGCGCACCAGCACAAAGTCTAGGGGAGGGTCTGGGTGGGCGTCTGTCCACGGTGGCGGCTCTGGCGCTGGTCGTGGTCCCCACCCCACCATAGTCAACCCCCGCTTCCGTGGCCTCCTCCCAATATCCACCCTCCATGTCAATCCCACTATTCCAAAGAGCAGTAACAGACTGAGGGGTAGCGCCGGACTGAGGGGCGGATCCTGGCTGGCTGGCTCTGGCGGATCCTGGCTGGCTGGCTCTGGCGGATCCTGGCTGGCGGAAGGCTCTGGCGGATCCTGGCTGGCGGCAGGCTCTGGCGGATCCTGGCTGGCGGAAGGCTCTGGCGGATCCTGGCTGGCTGGCTCTGGCGGCTCCTGGCTGGCGGAAGGCTCTGGCGGATCCTGGCTGGCGGCAGGCTCTGGCGGATCCTGGCTGGCTGGCTCTGGCGGATCCTGGCTGGCTGGCTCTGGCGGATCCTGGCTGGCTGGCTCTGGCGGATCCTGGCTGGCTGGCTCTGGCGGATCCTGGCTGGCTGGCTCTGGCGGATCCTGGCTGGCTGGCTCTGGCGGATCCTGGCTGGCTGGCTCTGGCGGATCCTGGCTGGCTGGCTCCGGCAGCTCCTGGCTGGCTGGCTCCGGCAGCTCCTGGCTGGCTGGCAGCTCCTGGCTTGCTGGCTCTGGCTGGTCCTGGCTGGACGGCTCTGGCTGGTCCTGGCTGGACGGCTCTGGCTGGTCCTGGCTGGACGGCTCTGGCTGGTCCTGGCTGGATGGTACTGAAGGCTCGGGACAGACGGGCAGCACTGGGCAGGCAGACAGTTCAGACCACGCTGGGCAGGCAGGCAGTTCAGACAGCGCTGAGCAGGCAAGCAGCGCAGGCGGCGTTGGGCAGACGGCCGACTCTGACCTGCTGAGGCGCACAGTAGGCCTGGTGCGTGGTGCCGGAACTGGAGGCACTGGGCTGGGGTGGGAAGGTGGCGCCGGATATATCGGACCGTGAAGGAGGACACGCGCTCTTGAGCACCGAGCCTCCCCAACCTTACCAGGTTGAACGGTCCCCGTAGCCCTGCCAGTGCGGCGAGGTGGAATAGCCCGCACTGGGCTATGCAGGCGAACCGGGGACACCACCTGTAAGGCTGGTGCCATGTACGCCGGCCCGAGGAGACGTACTGGAGGCCAGATATGTTGGGCCGGCTTCATGACACCCGGCTCGATGCCCAACCTAGCCCTACCAGTGCGGCAAGGTGGAATAGCCCGCACTGGGCTAAGCACGCGTACTGGGGACACCGTGCGCTCCACCGCATAACACGGTGTCTGACCAGTACGATGCCCTCTCACTCCACGGTAAGCCCGGAGCGTTGGCTCAGGTATCCAACCCGGCTTCGCCACACTCCCCTTTAACCCCCCCCAAGACATTTTTGGGTGAGCCTCTCGGGCTTCCAGCCACTCTGCCTTGCTTTCGCCTCATAAAACCTCCTCTACGCTTTCGCTGCCTCCAGCTCCGCTTTGGGGCGGCGACACTCCTCTGGCTCTGCCCAGGGTCCTTCCCCGTCTCGGATTTCCTCCCAAGTCCATTCCTCTTTTCCCCATTGCTGTTGTTCTTGCCTTCCTTCTCCACTCCGCTTGGTCCTGTACAGGTGGGTGTTTCTGTAACGGCTGTCGTAGTCGTTCTCCTCCTCAGACGAGGAGGAGCATGGATCGGACCAAGATGCAGATTGGTAAGTGTTCATTATTTAACCTGTCTAGGATGAGGGTGCCGCTAGCGGCACTCCCCCCCCACCCCCACTGAAAAGGCAGAGCCGCGAAATTCAAAAAAAATATATTTTTTTAAATATTTAACTTTCACACATTAAAGTCCAATACAGCTAATGAAAGACACAGATCTTGTGAATCCAGCCAACATGTCCGATTTTTAAAATGTTTTACAGGGAAGACACAATATGTAAAGATGTAAATCTATTACCTAAAAACACATTAGCATAATCCACCATCTTTTATTTGTCAACCAACACCAGTAGCTATCACCAATTCGGCTAAACTAAGATATTTATAGCCCCTAACCAAGAAAAAAACTCATCAGATGACAGTCTGATAACATATTTATGGTATGGGATAGGTTTTGTTAGAAAAAAAGTGCATATTTCAGGTAGATGGCATAGGTTACAATTGCACCCACCGTCACAAATGGACTAGAATAACTACATAGAGCAACGTGTTTACCTACTTACTAATCATCAAACATTTCGTAAAAATACACAGCATACACTAATCGAAAGACACAGATCCTGTGAATACAGACAATATTTCAGATTTTCTAAGTGTCTTACAGCGAAAACACAATAAATCGTTATATTAGCATAGCACATGTGCAAACATTACCCCAGCATTAATTCTAGCCAAAGTGAGCGATAACGTAAACATCGCCAAAATATATTATTTTTTTCACTAACCTTCTCAGAATTCTTCAGATGACACCCCTGTAACATCACAATACAACATGCATATACAGTTTGTTCGAAAATGTGCATATTTAGCCACCAAAATCATGGTTAGACAATGGGGAAAGTAGCCCAGCTGGTGAGAAAATGTCCGTGCGCCATATTAGACAGTGATCTACTCGTATACATAAATACTCATAAACGTGACTAAAAAATATAGGGTGGACAGCGATTGATAGACAATTTAATTCTTAATACAATCGCGGAATTACATTTTTTGAATTATCCTTACTTTTCAATACAGTTTGCGCCAAGCGAAGCTACGTCAAAGAACATGGCGTCCTAAGCCACTAACATTTTTCGACAGAAACACGATTTATCATAATAAAAATTTCCTACTTTGAGCTGTTCTTCCATCAGTATCTTGGGCAAAGGATCCTTTCTTGGGTCTAATCGTCTTTTGGTGGAAAGCTGTCCTCTTGCCATGTGGAAATGCCAACTGCGTTCAGCATGAACTGGAAGCGTGCCCAGCGATTCACAGCGTTTCAGAAATAAATGTCCCAAAATCGCACTAAACGGATATAAATTGCTATAAAACACTTTAAATTAACTACCTTATGATGTTTTTAACTCCTATAACGAGTCTTATTAACATGACCGGAGAAAGATTACTCCCAACACTAATGCTTGGAACAGGTGCGGGTCGGTGTCCTCCACGCGCATGACGCAGCTGCAAAAGACTTACTAGCTACAGGGTTTTTTAATTTATAGTGCCTGTGAACGCGCAATCGACCCCATTCAAATCGTCATCACGTAAAGGCATCCAGGGGAAGACGTAAGCAGTGTCCGTATACTCATAGGAATAACATTGGCTTTAAAACTGACTCCAGAACAGTGGCCAAATTTTCTGAAATCTGACTCCATGTCAGGGAAATTGCTGTAGAATGGGTTCTGTTCCACTTAGAGACAAAATTTCAACTCCTATAGAAACTATAGACTGTTTTCTATCCAATAATAATAATAATATGCATATTGTACGATCAAGAATTTTGTAGGAAGCCGTTTCAAAAATTACACGATTACCATAAATAGTGACAACAGCGCCCCCAGCCTCAACAGGTTAATGGAAAAACAACAAACACTACAAAATACAAAAACCAACAAATGTGACTAACCTGAAACAGTCCTGTGTGGCCCAAACACTGACACAGGAACAAACACCCACAAAACACAAGTGAAACCCAGGCTGCCTTAGTATGATTCTCAATCAGGGACAACGATTGACAGCTGTCTCTGATTGAGAATCATACCAGGCCGACCACAAAATCCCAACATAGAAAATCAAACCTAGACCAATCCACCCAACTCACGCCCTGACCAACTAAAACAAATACATGACAAAGGAAAACAGGTCAGGAACGTGACATCTATTTACCTCTAAATATCTCAGCCCAGCTTTGTCCAGCCATCTATTCACCTCTAAATATCTCCGCCCAGTTATGTCCAGCCATCTATTCACCTCTAAATCTCTCAGCCCAGCTCTGTCCAGCCATCTATTTACCTCTAAATATCTCAGCCCAGTTCTGTCCAGCCATCTATTTACCTCTAAATCTCTCAGCCCAGCTCTGTCCAGCCATCTATTCACCTCTAAATATCTCAGCCCAGCTCTGTCCAGCCATCTATTCACCTCTAAATATCTCAGCCCATTTCTGTCCAGCCATCTATTCACCTCTAAATATCTCAGCCCATTTCTGTCCAGCCATCTATTCACCTCTAAATATCTCAGCCCAGTTCTGTCCAGCCATCTATTTACCTGTATGTCTCTCTCTCTCGCTCTTTATTATCTCTGTCTCTCTGTCTCTCTCTCTCTTTATTATCTCTTTTATCTCTTTATTATCTTTATTATCTCTGTATGTCTCTTTACTCTCTCTGTATGTCTCTGTTTCTCTCTCTCTTTTTCTCTGTCTCTCCCTCTGTCTTTCTCTGTCTCTCTCGCTCTCTCGTTTTCTCTGTCTGTCTCTCCCTCTGTCTTTCTCTGTCTCTCTCGCTCTCTTGTTTTCTCTGTCTGTCTCTCTCTCTCTTTCTCTCTAGTTGTTGTGTATTGTCTCTCTCTCTTTCAGTTTGTTTTTTATCATTCACTTGTGTATTCTCCCTTTGTCTATACTATTCTCTCTCTCTCTCTGTCTGAAAGTTGATGACACAGATTACCATTCCTGAGGGATTCGCACAATGCTTCTCCGCTCGACAGGTGAGTCGCCTGACTCTCCATCCAATGGGAATCTTTCATACTGACTTCTTGAGTTTCTTGGGGTTGTGTGTGTTTGTATGTGTGTGTAATATCAGTTAACCCAGAAATAAAGTTTTGCACAATGAGTTTACAATTACAATTAGTTAGATGCTCCTTTAAGTTCTGTGTCCATACTGTGTTAAGAGAACAGAGCCAGAAAGAAGAGCTCCACCTTCTCTCTGCAAGTTACGAACACGTCTATGGGCCAAATCTCCCCTCCACTTTCCGGAAATTTAAAAGATGCTAACACCTGCAAAATCATAATTTGTACATATAGCTAGTGACGAAAAACACAAACAACAGAAAAAATGCTGTCTTTTTCTTCCTCATCCCGTTGTACCACGACAGATCTATGGCACCATAGTACGGTCACAATAGATTAGTGTGTGTGTGAATGTGTGTGTGTGTGTGTGTGTGATTTTAATCTCTCACACGGCATTGGCATCACAGCCTTCCCCCTGCCTTCCCCCTGATTCCCTTATCTTACTCTAGACTGTTATCTTATTCCAGACTCTAATCTTATTCTAGACTCTAATCTTATTCTAGACACTAATCTTATTGTCGACTCTAATCTTATTCTAGACTCTTATCTTATCCTATACGCTTATCTTTTTATAGACTTTTGTCTTATTCTAGACCATTATCTTATTCTAGACAATTATATTATTCTAGACTCTAATCTTATTCTAGACTCCAATCTTATTCTAGACTCCAATCTTATTCCAGACTCTAATCTTATTCCAGACTCTAATCTTATTCTAGACTCTAATCTTATTCTTGACCATTACTTTATTCTAGACCATTATCTTATTCTAGACTCTTATCTTATTCTAGACTCTAATCTTATTCTAGACTGTAATCTTATTCTAGACTCTAATCTTTTTCTAGACTGTAATCTTATTCCAGACTCTAATCTTATTCTAGACTGTAATCTTATTCTAGACTCTAATCTTATTCTAGACTCTAATCTTATTCCAGACTCTAATCTTATTCTAGACTCTAATCTTATTCTAGACTCTAATCTTTTTCTAGACTCTAATCTTATTCCAGACTCTAATCTTATTCTAGACTCTAATCTTATTCTAGACTCTAATCTTTTTCTAGACTCTAATCTTATTCCAGACTCTAATCTTATTCTAGACTGTAATCTTTTTCTAGAATCGTATCTTATTCTAGACCATTATCTTATTCTAGACCATTATCTTATTCTAGACTCTTATCTTATTCTAGACTCTATTCTTATTCTAGACCATTATCTTATTATGGACTCTTATCTTATTCTAGATTCTAATATTTTTCTAGACTCTAATCGTATTCTAGACTCTAATCTTATTCTAGACCATTATCTTATTCTAGACTCTAATCATATTCTAGACTCTAATCATATTGTAGACTCTAATCTTATTCTAGACCATTATCCTATTCTAGACCATTATCTATTCTAGACTATTATCTTATTCTAGACTCTAATCTTTTTCTAGACTCTAATCTTTTTCTAGACTCTAATCTTATTCTAGACTCTACTCTTATTCTAGACTCTACTCTTATTCTAGACTCTACTCTTATTCTAGACTCTACTCTTATTCCAGACTCTAATCTTATTCAAGACTCTAATCTTATTCTAGAATCTTATCTCATTCTAGACCATTATCTTTTTCTAGACCATTTTTTTTTTTTGATTATTATCTTTTTCTAGACTCTAATCTTTTTCTAGACTCTAATCTTATTCCAGACTCTAATCTTATTCTAGACTGTAATCTTATTCTAGAATCTTATCTTATTCTAGACCATTATCTTACTCTAGACCATTATCTTATTCTAGACCATTATCTTTTTCTAGACTCTAATCTTATTCTAGTCCATTATCTTATTCTAGACTCTAATCTTATTCTAGATTTTAATCTTATTCTAGACTCTACTCTTATTCTAGACTCTAATCTTATTCTAGACTCTAATCTTATTCTAGACTCTAATCTTATTCTAGACAATTATCTTATTGTAGACTCTAATCTTATTCTAGACAATTATCTTATTGTAGACTCTAATCTTATTCTAGACAATTATCTTATCCTATACGCTTATCTTTTATAGACTTTTGTCTTATTCTAGACCATTATCTTATTCTAGACCATTATATTATTCTAAACTCTAATCTTATTCTAGACTCCAATCTTATTCTAGACTCTAATGTTATTCTAGACTCTAATCTTTTTCTAGACTCTAATCTTTTTCTAGACTCTTACCTTATTCTAGACCATTATCTTATTCTAGACTCTAATCGTATTCTAGACTCCAATCTTATTCTAGACTTCAATCTTATTCTAGACTCTAATGTTATTCTAGACTCTAATCTTTTTCTAGACTCTTATCTTATTCTAGACCATTATCTTATTCTAGACTTCAATCTTATTCTAGACTTCAATCTTATTCTAGACTCTAATGTTATTCTAGACTCTAATGTTATTCTAGACTCTACTCTTATTCTAGACTCTAATGTTATTCTAGACTCTAATGTTATTCTAGACTCTAATGTTATTCTAGACTCTAATCTTTTTCTAGACTCTAATGTTATTCTAGACTCTAATCTTTTTCTAGACTCTTATCTTATTCTAGACTCCCAAAACTACTCTGTCTGGTGTTGGTGAAGTGAGCTACGGTGGAATTAAAACCGGTAGACAGAAACGACTCTCTGGTGTCATGAGATAAATGTGGTATTCCACCGCTAATGTGGACAGAGTGGCTTCTCTTAAGATGAAGTGCCCTGATGAAAGCTGGAATGAAGAAAAATCAATTCGGGGAAAAAAATAAAAATTGCGGGGCTGACTGTGATAAATGTGACATGTGGAGCTATTAAGACTGACATATTTGAATAGGGCTTGATTAACCATACTGTACGTAAACATTACTTGGAAATGTCATGGAAATGTCAACAATTTGGACTTAGCTGATATGCACTTATCAAGCATCGGCGATGGTAGAATTTTATAATGATCTTCCATACATAGACTTCCTACAGCGGCTGATTGTCTCAGTGGCATCAGGGTAGCAGGCCCTCTCTATGACTAATTCAACAGGCTGGGGAAGATAATCAATGTGACACACAGTTCCCTTTCTATGTCACGCCACGAGAGAGAGAGAGAGAGAGAGGCTTTCGCATCTTAAGATGCTAAATAACAAAAACACAGCCATCCGCGGAGCGTGGATGTAGAACGGAACAGAGTGTGCAGAAAGAGGAACATCTCTCCCTAATGGATCTCTTCCCCTGTCTCCTCCTGCCTTTACCCTCACCAGCTGTTGAATAGAGTCATAGAGAGAGTAGAACGGGAGGGAGGGATAGAGAGAGGGATTTTGATGAAAAGGGGAGGAAGTTGGCGGAGGGGGGAGTTGATGGAAGTGGAGGAGGCGAGGACATAGACTACTTGTTAACATTGCTAAGTGACACTGGCTGCATGTCTGGGGACGGACACCCCAGAAGCCTTTACCTGACCTATACAGGTACAGCAAGACTAACTATCTCCTCTAACTATCCTAAACCACCACCCAAACAATTGTTGCTGCTCTATCAATAGTAGCTTCTCTCCACCTCTCTCTCTTACCCTCTCTCCCTCTGATTTCATCTCTCCACCTCTCTCTCTTACCCTCTCTCCCTCTGATTTCATCTCTCCACCTCTCTCTCTTACCCTCTCTCCCTCTGATTTCATCTCTCCACCTCTCTCTCTTACCCTCTCTCCCTCTGATTTCATCTCTCTCCCTCTCTATCTTACCCTCTCTCCCTCTGATTTCATCTCTCCACCTCTCTCTCTTACCTTCTCTCCCTCTGATTTCATCTCTCCACCTCTCTCTCTTACCCTCTCTCCCTCTGATTTTATCTCTCCACCTCTCTCTCTTACCCTCTCTCCCTCTGATTTCATCTCTCCACCTCTCTCTCTTACCCTCTCATGTCATCTCTCCACCTCTCTCTCTTACCTTCTCTCCCTCTGATTTGATCTCTCCACCTCTCTCTCTTACCCTCTCTCCCTCTGATTTGATCTCTCCACCTCTCTCTCTTACCCTCTCTCCCTCTGATTTGATCTCTCCACCTCTCTCTCTAACCTTCTCTCCCTCTGATTTGATCTCTCCACCTCTCTCTCATACCCTCTCTCCCTCTGATTTCATCTCTCTCCCTCTCTCTCTTACCCTCTCTCCCTCTGATTTCATCTCTTCACCTCTCTCTCTTACCTTCTCTCCCTCTGATTTCATCTCTCCACCCCTCTCTCTTACCCTCTCTCCCTCTGATTTTATCTCTCCACCTCTCTCTCTTACCTTCTCTCCCTCTTTGATTTGATCCTTTCATGCAGGAAGAGTTTTATGGAGCGAGTGACTGCGGTGGTAGCCAGTGTCCAGGGAACGGTAAGGTTGATTAGCTGTGTTGTGTTGCTGTGGCCGAGGCTTCGTTAGCTACAAAGTAGAGGTGAGAGGTCTCCACCATGGCATTTGAAGGTTTATTGCCCATTTTGGTTCTAACAAAAAGTAAAGTAAGGATTTAGAAGAGAAAGACAAATTCAGTCACTGTTATTGGCACATCCACTCTGTGTCTGCATTCTACTCTAGTCTACTTCCACACCTTTAGTTTCCTCTTCATCCGCTCCTCTCCTCTTCTCTTCTCTCCTCTCAGTCCTCACCTCTCCTCTCCGTCCTCACCTCTCCTTCCTCTCCTCTCCATTCTCCGCTCTCTGTCCTTTCCTCTTTCTCCTCCTTCTCCTGTCCTCTCTACTCTCCTCTCCTCTTCTCTTCTCTTTCCTGTCCTCTACATGCTTTTCCTCCTCTCCTCACCTCTCCTCCTCTACTCTCCTCCCCTTCTCTCCTCTCATCTCTTCTCCATCCTCTCCTCCTCTTATCTTCTCTCCTCTCTCTCCCTTCTCCTGTCCTCCTCTCCTCTCAGTCCTCCCCTCTACTTTCCTTGCTCTTCTCTCCTCTCTCCTCCTCTACTCTCCACTCTCTCCTCTCTCTCCTCTCCTCTCCTCCTCCCATCTCTGTCCTCTCATCACCTCTCTCTCTCCTCTCTTTTCCTCTCCATCTCCTCTCCTCTCCACTGTCATTTTCCTTTGTTTTTGACGATGCAATCTAGTGTCAGACCAGACCGTAGTGACATGTTTACGGCGAAAGCAAACCATGCGATTATCTGAGGACAGCACCCCATCAAATATCCTCAGCCTATGTCTGTCTGTCTGTCTGTCTGTCTGTCTGTCTGTCTGTCTGTCTGTCTGTCTGTCTGTCTGTCTGTCTGTCTGTCTGTCTGTCTATCTGTCTGTCTGTCTGTCTGTCTGTCTGTCTGTCTGTCTGTCTGTCTGTCTGACTCACTCACTCACTCACTCACTCACTCACTCACTCACTCTCTCACTCTCTCACTCTCACTGTCTTACCCCCCCAATGTGTTGCAGGCTTTGGTTTTTCCCAATTATATCTTGAGGTCGGACCCGAGAATGTTGAGCACACTGAACGGTGTCACCTTGTTAGTCAGATGGGGTTTCACCGGTGCTGGCCCAGGTGATATTTTAGACCGGTGCTGGCCCAGGTGATATTGAAGAGCGGCTGGCCCAGGTGATATTTAAGACCGGTGCTGGCCCAGGTGATATTTAAGAGTGGTTGGCCTAGGTGATATTTTAGACCGGTGCTGGCCCAGGTGATATTGAAGAGCGGCTGGCCCAGGTGATATTTAAGACCGGTGCTGGCCCAGGTGATATTGAAGAGCGGCTGGCTCAGGTGATATTTAAGACCGGTGCTGGCCCAGGTGATATTTAAGACCGGTGCTGGCCCAGGTGATATTTAAGAGCGGCTGGCCCAGGTGATATTTAGGAGCGGCTGGCCCAGGTGATATTTAAGAGTGGCTGGCCCAGGTGATATTTAAGGCCGGTGCTGGACCAGGTGATATTTAAGAGTGGCTGGCCCAGGTGATATTTAAGAGTGGCTGGCCCAGGTAATATTTAAGACCGGTGCTGGCCCAGGTGATATTTAAGAGTGGCTGGCCCAGGTGATATTTAAGACCGGTGCTGGCCCAGGTGATATTGAAGAGCGGCTGGCTCAGGTGATATTTAAGACCGGTGCTGGCCCAGGTGATATTTAAGACTGGTGCTGGCCCAGGTGATATTTAAGATCGGTGCTGGCCCATGTGATATTTAGGAGCGGCTGGCCCAGGTGATATTTAAGAGTGGCTGGCCCAGGTGATATTTAAGGCCGGTGCTGGACCAGGTGATATTTAAGAGTGGCTGGCCCAGGTGATATTTAAGAGTGGCTGGCCCAGGTAATATTTAAGACCGGTGCTGGCCCAGGTGATATTTAAGAGTGGCTGGCCCAGGTGATATTTAAGACCGGTGCTGGCCCAGGTGATATTTAAGACCGGTGCTGGCCCAGGTGATATTTAAGAGTGGCTGGCCCAGGTGATATTTAAGACCGGTGCTGGCCCAGGTGATGTTTAAGACCGGTGCTGGCCCAGGTGATATTTAAGAGCGGCTGGCCCAGGTGATATTTCATAAGACCGGTGCTGGCCCAAGTGATATTTAAGAGCGGCTGGCCCAGGTGATATTGAAGACCGGTGCTGGCCCAGGTGATATTTAAGACCGGTGCTGGCCCAGGTGATATTTAAGACCAGTGCTGGCCCAGGTGATACTTAAGACCGGTGCTGGCCCAGGTGATATTTAAGACCGGTGCTGGCCCAGGTAATATTTAAGACCGGTGCTGGCCCAGGTGATATTTAAGACCGGTGCTGGCCCAGGTGATATTGAAGAGCGGCTGGCCCAGGTGATATTTAAGAGCGGCTGGCCCAGGTGATATTTCATAAGACCGGTGCTGGCCCAAGTGATATTTAAGAGCGGCTGGCCCAGGTGATATTGAAGACCGGTGCTGGCCCAGGTGATATTTAAGACCGGTGCTGGCCCAGGTGATATTTAAGACCAGTGCTGGCCCAGGTGATACTTAAGACCGGTGCTGGCCCAGGTGATATTTAAGACCGGTGCTGGCCCAGGTAATATTTAAGACCGGTGCTGGCCCAGGTGATATTTAAGACCGGTGCTGGCCCAGGTGATATTGAAGAGCGGCTGGCCCAGGTGATATTTAAGACCGGTGCTGGCCCAGGTGATATTGAAGAGCGGCTGGCCCAGGTGATATTTGGGCTGCAAGCCCGACGTCGGTACACTTATGACAACAGCCAGCTCAAAGTGCAGGGCGCGAAATTCAAAATATATATTTTTTAAATATTTAACTTTCACACATTAACAAGTCCAATACAGCATATGAAAGGTACACATCTTGTGAATCAAGCCAACATGTCCGATTTTTAAAATGTTTTACAGGGAAGACACAATATGTAAATCTATTAGCTAACCACGTTAGCAAAAGACACCACTTTTTTTACTCCATCAGTTTTTTACTCCATCAGTAGCTTTCACAAATTCGACCAAATAAAGATAGAAATAGCCACTAACCAAGAAACAACTTCATCAGATGACAGTCTGATGACATATTTATTGTATAGCATATGTTTTGTTAGAAAAATGTGCATATTTCAGCTATAACTCATAGTTTACATTGCAGCTACAGTCAGAAATTGCACCGAAAGCAGACAGAAAAATTACAGACACCAACGCCAAATACTAAATACTTATCATAAAACATTTCTGAAAAATACATAGTGTACAGCAATTAAAAGACAGGTATCTTGTGATTCCAGACAATATTTCCGATTTATCAAGTGTTTTACAGCGAAAACACAATATAGCGTTATATGAGCTTAGCACAATAGCAAACATAACAACAGCATTGATTCAAGGCAAAAATAGCGATAACGTATAAACCACCAAAATATATTAATTGTTTCACTAGCCTTCTCAGAATTCTTCAGATGACAGTCCTGTAACATCATATTACACAATGCATATAGAGTTTGTTCGAGAATGTGCATATTTAGCGGCACAAATCGTGCTTATACAATGAGAATAGTGTCCATAACGTCAAGCAATCTGTCCGGCGCCATCTTGTAATGGCACCTATTCTTATCGAAAACTATTCATAAACTTGACTAAAAAAATACAGGTTGGACAGCAATTGAAAGACAAATTAGTTCTTAATGCAATCGCTGAATTACATTTTTTAAATTAAACGTTACTGCGCTATACAGGGTGCGATAAAGCAAGGCTACACTGCAAGTAATGGCGGCTTATGCATTTTACTTTTTCCAACAGAACAATGAATTATCAGCATAAATAGTTCTTACTTTTGGATGAACTCCCATCAGAATCTTGGGAAAGGTGTCCTTTGTCCAAAAGAATCGTTGCTAGGTTGGAGAACGTCGTCTTCAACGTTGCAATTAGCAGTAAACAATAGCCATGTGGGCCAGAGATACCCAACTTCCTAAAACGCCACGAAAATAAATACCCGAAAATCGCAATATACTGACAAACTGATATAATTCGGTTTAAAATAACAACATTACGATGTCTTCAACACCTATATTGAATTAAAACAGAGGCGGATATATCTAGGAGCTAAAACGGGAGCTTCTAAAATGACATGGCAAGACCCTCCCTGCGTCAGAACGAAGAGCGGAAAGATGGGACACTTCGTTTCCAAGCAATTTATAACCTTTGGGACCTACGTAGAAACTCCATTTTCAACTCTCCCTATTCGCTGACACCCAGGGGAAGGCGTATGCAGTGCATCTCAACCAATAGAAGACAGGCAGATTTATACACAGGTCTCAGAACAGCCAGCAAAATTCTGCATTCTGACATACACATAGGACAATTGCTCTAAGTCCAGTTCTGTTTCACCCACAGATATAATTCAAACGGTTTTAGAAACTAGATAGTGTTTTCTATCCAATAGTAATAATAATATGCATATTGTACGAGCAAGAATTGAGTACGAGGCCTTTTTGAAATGGGCACCTTTTATCTGGCTACTCAATACTGCCCTTTGAGCCCAAACAGGTTAAAGGCGGCTGGCTCAGGTGATATTTAAGAGCGGCTGGCCCAGGTGATATTTAAGAGCGGCTGGCCCAGGTGATATTTAAGACCGGTGCTGGCCCAGGTGATATTTAAGAGCGGCTGGCCCAGGTGATATGTAAGACCGGTGCTGGCCCAGGTGATATTGAAGAGCGGCTGGCCCAAGTGATATTTAAGAGCGGCTGGCCCAGGTGATATTTAAGACGGAGGAGAGGAGAGGGAAGAAGAGGAGACAAGAGGATTGGGGGAGAGGGGGAGGGATGAGAGGGGAGGAGAGGAGAGGGGGGCTAGAGTGACTAGGACTAACATAATGATGCAGATGGACAGGATGAAGAGAGGAATCCCCTTTTACAGTGACACATCAAAAAAATACTATTGTCCCCGCAAAGCCTGATGGGTATGAAAAACAGGAGTAGTTCTACAACTTGTGTAACTATACTATGTGACTACCCCTATTCAGACAAATCATCCCACAGAGCAAAACCAAAAAATCCCATGTTTTTTCAATTAATTTGCTGCTTGTGCTGACCAGTGGTATACTCACCTGAGGTGGGCGGGTGACGGCAGGCCGATGGGCAATCTGCGGACTCCCCATTGGTTGGTTGGTCGGTATGGGGAGGTGCCTGCTGGCGGGAGTGGCCTTGCTCTCCTGAGGCAGGTCTGCAATTGGACAGGAGAGACACAGGGGAAAGAAGAGGAGAAGAGGCTAAGAACGTGGCCAAATAAACTTCAGAGACAGCTTACTCACTACGTGGTATAACATAGCATTCATAGGAGGGCAGTCAGAGTCCATAGGAGGAGGGCAGTCAGAGTCCATATGAGGAGGGCAGTCAGAGTCCATAGGAGGAGGGCAGTCAGAGTCCATAGGAGGAGGGCAGTCAGAGTCCATAGGAGGGGGGCAGTCAGAGTCCATAGGAGGGGGGCAGTCAGAGTCCATAGGAGGAGGGCAGTCAGAGTCCATAGGAGGAGGGCAGTCAGAGTCCATAGGAGGAGGACAGTCAGAGTCCATAGGAGGGCAGTCAGAGTCCATAGGAGGAGGGCAGTCAGAGTCCATAGGAGGAGGGCAGTCAGAGTCCATAGGAGGGCAGTCAGAGTCCATATGAGGGGGGCAGTCAGAGTCCATAGGAGGAGGGAAGTGAGAGTCCATAGGAGGAGGGCAGTCAGAGTCGACATGAGGGAAGTCAGAGTCCATAGGAGGAGGGCAGTCAGATTCCATAGGAGGGGGGCAGTCAGAGTCTATAGGAAGGCAGTCAGAGTACATAGGAGGAGGGCAGTCAGAATCCATAGGAGGAGGGCAGTCAGAGTCCATATGAGGGCAGTCAGAGTCCATATGAGGAGGGCAGTCAGAGTCCATAGGAGGAGGGCAGTCAGAGTCCGTAGGAGGAGGGCAGTCAGAGTCCATAGGAGGAGGGCAGTCAGAATCCATATGAGGGCAGTCAGAGTCCATATGAGGAGGGCAGTCAGAGTCCATAGGAGGAGGGCAGTCAGAGTCCGTAGGAGGAGGGCAGTCAGAGTCCGTAGGAGGAGGGCAGTTAGAGTCCGTAGGAGGAGGAAAGTAAGAGTCCATAGGAGGAGGGCAGTGAGAGTCCATAGGAGGAGGGCAGTCAGAGTCCATATGAGGAGGAAAGTCAGAGTCCATAGGAGGAGGGCAGTCAGAGTCCATAGGTGGGGCAGTCAGAGACCATAGGAGGGCAGTCAGAGTTCATATGAGGAGGGCAGTCAGAGTCCATATGAGGAGGGCAGTCAGAGTCCATAGGAGGAGGGCAGTCAGAATCCATATGAGGGCAGTCAGAGTCCATATGAGGAGGGCAGTCAGAGTCCATAGGAGGAGGGCAGTCAGAGTCCGTAGGAGGAGGGCAGTCAGAGTCCGTAGGAGGAGGAAAGTCAGAGTCCATAGGAGGAGGGCAGTGAGAGTCCATAGGAGGAGGGCAGTCAGAGTCCATATGAGGAGGAAAGTCAGAGTCCATAGGAGGAGGGCAGTCAGAGTCCATAGGAGGAGGGCAGTCAGAGTCCATAGGTGGTGGGCAGTCAGAGTCCATAGGAGGAGGGCAGTCAGAGTCCATAGGAGGAGGGCAGTCAAAGTCCATAGGAGGAGGGCAGTCAGAGTCCATAGGAAGGCAGTCAGAGTCCATAGGAGGAGGGCAGTCAGAGTCCATATGAGGGCAGTCAGAGTCCCTAGGAGGGCAGTCAGAGTCCATAGGAGGAGGGCAGTCAGAGTCCATAGGAGGAGGGCAGTCAGAGTCCATAGGAGGAGGGCAGTCAGAGTCCATAGGAGGGCAGTCAGAGTCAATAGGAGGGCAGTCAGAGTCCATAGGTGGGCAGTCAGAGTCCATAGGAGGAGGGCAGTCGGAGTCCATAGGAGGAGGGCAGTCAGAGTCCATAGGAGGAGGGCAGTCAGAGTCCATAGGAGGGCAGTCAGAGTCCATAGGAGGGCAGTCAGAGTCCATAGGAGGGGGGCAGTCAGAGTCCATAGGAGGGCAGTCAGAGTCCATATAAGGGGGGCAGTCAGAGTTCGTAGGAGGAGGGCAGTCAGAGTCCGTAGGAGGAGGGCAGTCAGAGTCCGTAGGAGGAGGAAAGTCAGAGTCCATAGGAGGAGGGCAGTGAGAGTCCATAGGAGGAGGGCAGTCAGAGTCCATATGAGGAGGAAAGTCAGAGTCCATAGGAGGAGGGCAGTCAGAGTCCATAGGAGGAGGGCAGTCAGAGTCCATAGGAGGTGGGCAGTCAGAGTCCATAGGAGGAGGGCAGTCAGAGTCCATAGGAGGAGGGCAGTCAGAGTCCATAGGAGGAGGGCAGTCAGAGTCCATAGGAGGGCAGTCAGAGTCCATAGGAGGAGGGCAGTCAGAGTCCATATGAGGGCAGTCAGAGTCCATAGGAGGGCAGTCAGAGTCCATAGGAGGAGGGCAGTCAGAGTCCATAGGAGGAGGGCAGTCAGAGTCCATAGGAGGAGGGCAGTCAGAGTCCATAGGAGGAGGGCAGTCAGAGTCCATAGGAGGGCAGTCAGAGTCAATAGGAGGGCAGTCAGAGTCCATAGGTGGGCAGTCAGAGTCCATAGGAGGAGGGCAGTCGGAGTCCATAGGAGGAGGGCAGTCAGAGTCCATAGGAGGAGGGCAGTCAGAGTCCATAGGAGGGCAGTCAGAGTCCATAGGAGGGCAGTCAGAGTCCATAGGAGGGGGGCAGTCAGAGTCCATAGGAGGGCAGTCAGAGTCCATATAAGGGGGGCAGTCAGAGTTCATAGGAGGAGGGCAGTCAGAGTCCATCGGAGGGCAGTCAGAGTCCATAGGGGGGCAGTCAGAGTGCATAGGAGGGGGGCAGTCAGAGTCCATAGGAGGGCAGTCAGAGTCCATAGGAGGAGGGTAGTCAGAGTCCATAGGAGGACAGTCAGAGTCCATAGGAGGAGGGCAGTCAGAGTCCATAGGAGGGCAGTCAGAGTCCATATGAGGGGGCAGTCAGAGTCCATAGGAGGAGGGCAGTCAGAGTCCATAGGAGGAGGGCAGTCAGAGTCCATAGGAGGAGGGCAGTCAGAGTCCATAGGAGGAGGGCAGTCAGAGTCCATAGGATGAGGGCAGTCAGAGTCCATAGGAGGGCAGTCAGAGTCCATATGAGGGGGCAGTCAGAGTCCATAGGAGGAGGGCAGTCAGAGTCCATAGGAGGAGGGCAGTCAGAGTCCATAGGAGGAGGGCAGTCAGAGTCCATAGGAGGAGGGCAGTCAGAGTCCATAGGAGGAGGGCAGTAAGAGTCCATAGGAGAGCAATCAGAGTCCATATGAGGGGGGCAGTCAGAGTCCATAGGAGGAGGGCAGTCAGAGTCCATAGGAGGAGGGCAGTCAGAGTCCATAGGAGGAGGGCAGTCAGAGTCCGTAGGAGGAGGGCAGTCAGAGTCCATAGGAGGAGGGCAGTCAGAATCCATATGAGGGCAGTCAGAGTCCATATGAGGAGGGCAGTCAGAGTCCATAGGAGGAGGGCAGTCAGAGTCCGTAGGAGGAGGGCAGTCAGAGTCCGTAGGAGGAGGGCAGTTAGAGTCCGTAGGAGGAGGAAAGTAAGAGTCCATAGGAGGAGGGCAGTGAGAGTCCATAGGAGGAGGGCAGTCAGAGTCCATATGAGGAGGAAAGTCAGAGTCCATAGGAGGAGGGCAGTCAGAGTCCATAGGTGGGGCAGTCAGAGACCATAGGAGGGCAGTCAGAGTTCATATGAGGAGGGCAGTCAGAGTCCATATGAGGAGGGCAGTCAGAGTCCATAGGAGGAGGGCAGTCAGAATCCATATGAGGGCAGTCAGAGTCCATATGAGGAGGGCAGTCAGAGTCCATAGGAGGAGGGCAGTCAGAGTCCGTAGGAGGAGGGCAGTCAGAGTCCGTAGGAGGAGGAAAGTCAGAGTCCATAGGAGGAGGGCAGTGAGAGTCCATAGGAGGAGGGCAGTCAGAGTCCATATGAGGAGGAAAGTCAGAGTCCATAGGAGGAGGGCAGTCAGAGTCCATAGGAGGAGGGCAGTCAGAGTCCATAGGTGGTGGGCAGTCAGAGTCCATAGGAGGAGGGCAGTCAGAGTCCATAGGAGGAGGGCAGTCAAAGTCCATAGGAGGAGGGCAGTCAGAGTCCATAGGAAGGCAGTCAGAGTCCATAGGAGGAGGGCAGTCAGAGTCCATATGAGGGCAGTCAGAGTCCCTAGGAGGGCAGTCAGAGTCCATAGGAGGAGGGCAGTCAGAGTCCATAGGAGGAGGGCAGTCAGAGTCCATAGGAGGAGGGCAGTCAGAGTCCATAGGAGGGCAGTCAGAGTCAATAGGAGGGCAGTCAGAGTCCATAGGTGGGCAGTCAGAGTCCATAGGAGGAGGGCAGTCGGAGTCCATAGGAGGAGGGCAGTCAGAGTCCATAGGAGGAGGGCAGTCAGAGTCCATAGGAGGGCAGTCAGAGTCCATAGGAGGGCAGTCAGAGTCCATAGGAGGGGGGCAGTCAGAGTCCATAGGAGGGCAGTCAGAGTCCATATAAGGGGGGCAGTCAGAGTTCGTAGGAGGAGGGCAGTCAGAGTCCGTAGGAGGAGGGCAGTCAGAGTCCGTAGGAGGAGGAAAGTCAGAGTCCATAGGAGGAGGGCAGTGAGAGTCCATAGGAGGAGGGCAGTCAGAGTCCATATGAGGAGGAAAGTCAGAGTCCATAGGAGGAGGGCAGTCAGAGTCCATAGGAGGAGGGCAGTCAGAGTCCATAGGAGGTGGGCAGTCAGAGTCCATAGGAGGAGGGCAGTCAGAGTCCATAGGAGGAGGGCAGTCAGAGTCCATAGGAGGAGGGCAGTCAGAGTCCATAGGAGGGCAGTCAGAGTCCATAGGAGGAGGGCAGTCAGAGTCCATATGAGGGCAGTCAGAGTCCATAGGAGGGCAGTCAGAGTCCATAGGAGGAGGGCAGTCAGAGTCCATAGGAGGAGGGCAGTCAGAGTCCATAGGAGGAGGGCAGTCAGAGTCCATAGGAGGAGGGCAGTCAGAGTCCATAGGAGGGCAGTCAGAGTCAATAGGAGGGCAGTCAGAGTCCATAGGTGGGCAGTCAGAGTCCATAGGAGGAGGGCAGTCGGAGTCCATAGGAGGAGGGCAGTCAGAGTCCATAGGAGGAGGGCAGTCAGAGTCCATAGGAGGGCAGTCAGAGTCCATAGGAGGGCAGTCAGAGTCCATAGGAGGGGGGCAGTCAGAGTCCATAGGAGGGCAGTCAGAGTCCATATAAGGGGGGCAGTCAGAGTTCATAGGAGGAGGGCAGTCAGAGTCCATCGGAGGGCAGTCAGAGTCCATAGGGGGGCAGTCAGAGTGCATAGGAGGGGGGCAGTCAGAGTCCATAGGAGGGCAGTCAGAGTCCATAGGAGGAGGGTAGTCAGAGTCCATAGGAGGACAGTCAGAGTCCATAGGAGGAGGGCAGTCAGAGTCCATAGGAGGGCAGTCAGAGTCCATATGAGGGGGCAGTCAGAGTCCATAGGAGGAGGGCAGTCAGAGTCCATAGGAGGAGGGCAGTCAGAGTCCATAGGAGGAGGGCAGTCAGAGTCCATAGGAGGAGGGCAGTCAGAGTCCATAGGATGAGGGCAGTCAGAGTCCATAGGAGGGCAGTCAGAGTCCATATGAGGGGGCAGTCAGAGTCCATAGGAGGAGGGCAGTCAGAGTCCATAGGAGGAGGGCAGTCAGAGTCCATAGGAGGAGGGCAGTCAGAGTCCATAGGAGGAGGGCAGTCAGAGTCCATAGGAGGAGGGCAGTAAGAGTCCATAGGAGAGCAATCAGAGTCCATATGAGGGGGGCAGTCAGAGTCCATAGGAGGAGGGCAGTCAGAGTCCATAGGAGGAGGGCAGTCAGAGTCCATAGGAGGAGGGCAGTCAGAGTCCATAGGAGGAGGGCAGTCAGAGTCCATAGGAGGAGGGCAGTCAGAGTCCATATGAGGGCAGTCAGAGTCCATATGAGGGCAGTCAGAGTCCATAGGAGGAGGGCAGTCAGAGTCCATAGGAGGAGGGCAGTCAGAGGTCATATGAGGGGGGCAGTCAGAGTCCATAGGAGGGCAGTCAGAGTCCATAGGGGGAGGGCAGTCAGAGTCCACATGAGGGCAGTCAGAGTCCATAGGAGGAGGGCAGTCAGAGCCCATAGGAGTAGGGCAGTCAGAGTCCATAGGAGGAGGGCAGTCAGAGTCCATAGGAGGAGGATAGTCAGAGTCCATAGGAGGAGGGCAGTCAGATTCCATAGGGGGGGGCAGTCAGAGTCCATAGGAGGAGGGCAGTCAGAGTCCATAGGAGGAGGGCAGTCAGAATCCATAGGAGGGCAGTCAGAGTCCGTAGGAGGGCAGTCCGAGTCCATAAGAGGAGGGCAGTGAGAGTCCACAGGGGGGCAGTCCGAGTCCATAAGAGGAGGGCAGTGAGAGTCCACAGGGGGACAGTCAGAGTCCATAGGGGGGCAGTCAGAGTCCATAGGGGGGCAGTCCGAGTCCATAAGAGGAGGGCAGTGAGAGTCCATAAGGGGGCAGTCAGAGTCCATAGGGGGGCAGTCCGAGTCCATAAGAGGAGGAGAGTGAGAGTCCATAGGAGGAGGGCAGTCCGAGTCCATAAGAGGAGGGCAGTGAGAGTCCACAGGGGGACAGTCAGAGTCCATAGGGGGGCAGTCAGAGTCCATAGGGGGGCAGTCAGAGTCCATAGGGGGGCAGTCAGAGTCCATAGGGGGGCAGTCAGAGTCCATAGGGGGGCAGTCAGAGTCCATGGGGGGGCAGTCCGAGTCCATAAGAGGAGTAAAGTCCGAGTCCATAGGAGGAGTAAAGTCCGAGTCCATATGAGGGTAGTCAGAGTCCATAGGAGGAGGGCAGTCAGAGTCCATGGAGGAGGGCAGTCAGAGTCCATAGGGTGAGTGCAGTCAGAGTCCATAGGAGGAGGGCAGTCAGAGTCCATGGAGGAGGGCAGTCAGAGTCCATAGGGGGAGTAAAGTCAGAGTCCATAGGAGGGGGGCAGTCAGAGTCCATATGAGGAGGGCAGTCAGAGTCCATATGAGGAGGGCAGTCAGAGTCCATAGGAGGAGCAAAGTCAGAGTCCATATGAGGGCAGTCAGAGTCCATATGAGGAGGGCAGTCAGAGTCCATATGAGGAGGGCAGTCAGAGTCCATAGGAGGAGGAAAGTCAGAGTCCATATGAGGGCAGTCAGAGTCCATAGGAGGAGGGCAGTCAGTCCATAGGAGGAGGGCAGTCAGAGTCCATAGGAGGAGGGCAGTCAGAGTCCATAGGAGGGGGTCAGTCAGAGTCCATAGGAGGGCAGTCAGAGTCCATATGAGGAGGGCAGTCAGAGTCCATAGGAGGAGGACATTCAGAGTCCATAGGAGGAGGGCAGTCAGAGTTCATATGAAGGCAGTCAGAGTCCATATGAAGGCAGTCAGAGTCCATATGAGGAGGGCAGTCAGAGTCCATAGGAGGAGGGCAGTTAGAGTCCGTAGGAGGAGGAAAGTCAGAGTCCATATGAGGACGGCAGTGAGAGTCCAAGGAGGAGGGCAGTCAGAGTCCATATGAGGAGGAAAGTCAGAGTCCATAGGAGGAGTGCAGTCAGAGTCCATAGGAGGAGGGCAGTCAGAGTCCATAGGAGGAGGGCAGTCAGAGTCCATAGGAGGAGGTTAGTCAGAGTCCATATGAGGGCAGTCAGAGTCCATAGGAGGAATGCAGTCAGAGTCCATAGGAGGTGTGCAATCAGAGTCCATAGGAGGTGTGCAGTCAGAGTCCATAGGAAGAGGGCAGTCAGAGTCCTTAGGAGGAGGGCAATCAGAGTCCATAGGAGGGCAGTCAGAGTCCATAGGAGGAGGGCAGTCAGAGTCCACATGAGGGCAGTCAGAGTCCATAGGAGGAGGGCAGTCAGAGTCCATAGGAGGAGGGCAGTCAGAGTCCATAGGAGGAGGGCAGTAAGAGTCCATAGGAGGTCAGTCAGAGTCAATAGGAGGGCAGTCCGAGTCCATAGGAGGGCAGTCAGAGTCCATAGGAGGGGGGCAGTCAGAGTCCATAGGGGGGCAGTCAGAGTCCATAGAGGGGCAGTCCGAGTCCATAAGAGGAGGGCAGTGAGAGTCCATAGGGGGGCAGTCCGAGTCCATAAGAGGAGGGCAGTGAGAGTCCATAGGAGGAGGGCAGTCAGAGTCCATAGGGGGGCAGTCAGAGTCCATAGGAGGGCAGTCAGAGTTCATATGAGGAGGGCAGTCAGAGTCCATAGGAGGAGGGCAGTCAGAGTCCATATGAAGGCAGTCAGAGTCCATATGAGGAGGGCAGTCAGAGTCCATAGGAGGAGGACAGTCAGAGTCCATAGGAGGAGAGCAGTCAGAGTCCATATGAGGGCAGTCAGAGTTCATATGAGGAGGGCAGTCAGAGTCCAAGGAGGAGGGCAGTCAGAGTCCATATGAGGAGGAAAGTCAGAGTCCATAGGAGGAGGGCAATCAGAGTCCATAGGAGGAGGGCAGTCAGAGTCCATAGGAGGAGGGCAGTCAGAGTCCATAGGAGGAGGTTAGTCAGAGTCCATATGAGGGCAGTCAGAGTCCATAGGAGGAATGCAGTCAGAGTCCAAAGGAGGAGGGCAATCAGAGTCCATAGGAGGTGTGCAGTCAGAGTCCATAGGAAGAGGGCAGTCAGAGTCCTTAGGAGGAGGGCAATCAGAGTCCATAGGAGGGCAGTCAGAGTCCATAGGAGGAGGGCAGTCAGAGTCCACATGAGGGCAGTCAGAGTCCATAGGAGGAGGGCAGTCAGAGTCCATAGGAGGAGGGCAGTCAGAGTCCATAGGAGGAGGGCAGTAAGAGTCCATAGGAGGGCAGTCAGAGTCAATAGGAGGGCAGTCCGAGTCCATAGGAGGGCAGTCCGAGTCCATAGGAGGGCAGTCAGAGTCCATAGGAGGGCAGTCCGAGTCCATAGGAGGGCAGTCCGAGTCCATAGGAGGGCAGTCCGAGTCCATATGAGGGCAGTCAGAGTCCATAGGGGGGCAGTCAGAGTCCATAGAGGGGCAGTCCGAGTCCATAAGAGGAGGGCAGTGAGAGTCCATAGGGGGGCAGTCAGAGTCCATAGGGGGCAGTCCGAGTCCATAAGAGGAGGGCAGTGAGAGTCCATAGGAGGAGGGCAGTCAGAGTCCATAGGGGGGCAGTCAGAGTCCATAGGAGGGCAGTCAGAGTTCATATGAGGAGGGCAGTCAGAGTCCATAGGAGGAGGGCAGTCAGAGTCCATATGAAGGCAGTCAGAGTCCATATGAGGAGGGCAGTCAGAGTCCATAGGAGGAGGGCAGTCAGAGTCCATATGAGGGCAGTCAGAATTCATATGAGGAGGGCAGTCAGAGTCCATATGAGGAGGGCAGTCAGAGTCCATAGGATGAGGGCAGTCAGAGTCCATAGGAGGAGGGCAGTCAGAGTCCATAGGAGGGCAGTCAGAGTCCATAGGAGGAGGGCAGTCAGAGTCCACATGAGGGGAGTCAGAGTCCATAGGAGGGCAGTCAGAGTCCATAGGAGGAGGGCAGTCAGAGTCCATAGGAGGAGGGCAGTCAGAGTCCATAGGAGGAGGGCAGTCAGAGTCCATAGGAGGAGGGCAGTCAGAGTCCATAGGAGGAGGGCAGTCAGAGTCCATAGGAGGGCAGTAGGAGTCAATAGGAGGGCAGTCAGAGTCCATAGGAGGGCAGTCAGAGTCCATAGGAGGAGGGCAGTCGGAGTCCATAGGAGGAGGGCAGTCAGAGTCCATAGGAGGAGGGCAGTCAGAGTCCATAGGAGGAGGGCAGTCAGAGTCCATAGGAGGGCAATCAGAGTCCATATGAGGGGGGCAGTCAGAGTCCATAGGAGGAGGGCAGTCAGAGTCCATAGGAGGAGGGCAGTCAGAGTCCATAGGAGGAGGGCAGTCAGAGTCCATAGGAGGAGGGCAGTCAGAGTCCATAGGAGGAGGGCAGTCAGAGTCCATAGGAGGAGGGCAGTCAGAGTCCATAGGAGGAGGGCAGTCAGAGTCCATATGAGGGCAGTCAGAGTCCATATGAGGGCAGTCAGAGTCCATAGGAGGAGGGCAGTCAGAGTCCATAGGAGGAGGGCAGTCAGAGTCCATATGAGGGTGGCAGTCAGAGTCCATAGGAGGAGGGCAGTCAGAGTCCATAGGAGGGCAGTCAGAGTCCATAGGGGGAGGGCAGTCAGAGTTCACATGAGGGCAGTCAGAGTCCATAGGAGGAGGGCAGTCAGAGTCCATAGGAGGAGGGCAGTCAGAGTCAATAGGAGGAGGGCAGTAAGAGTCCATAGGAGGGCAGTCAGAGTCCATAGGAGGGCAGTCAGAGTCCATAGGAGGGCAGTCAGAGTCCATAGGAGGGGGGCAGTCAGAGTCCATAGGGGGGCAGTCAGAGTCCATAGAGGGGCAGTCAGAGTTCATATGAGGAGGGCAGTCAGAGTCCATAGGAGGAGGGCAGTCAGAGTCCATATGAAGGCAGTCAGAGTCCATATGAGGAGGGCAGTCAGAGTCCATAGGAGGAGGACAGTCAGAGTCCATAGGAGGAGGGCAGTCAGAGTCCATATGAGGGCAGTCAGAGTTCATCTGAGGAGGGCAGTCAGAGTCCATATGAGGAGGGCAGTCAGAGTCCATAGGAGGAGGGCAGTCAGAGTCCATAGGAGGAGGGCAGTCAGAGTCCATAGGAGGGCAGTCAGAGTCCATAGGAGGAGGGTTGTCGTAGTCCACATGAGGGGAGTCAGAGTTCATAGGAGCGCAGTCAGAGTCCATAGGAGGAGGGCAGTCAGAGTCCATAGGAGGAGGGCAGTCAGAGTCCATAGGAGGAGGGCAGTCAGAGTCCATAGGAGGAGGGCAGTCAGAGTCCATAGGAGGGCAGTCAGAGTCAATAGGAGGGCAGTCAGAGTCCATAGGAGGGCAGTCAGAGTCCATAGGAGGAGGGCAGTCAGAGTCCATAGGAGGAGGGCAGTCAGAGTCCATAGGAGGAGGGCAGTCAGAGTCCATAGGAGGAGGGCAGTCAGAGTCCATATGAGGGGGGCAGTCAGAGTCCATAGGAGGAGGGCAGTCAGAGTCCATAGGAGGAGGGCAGTCAGAGTCCATAGGAGGAGGGCAGTCAGAGTCCATAGGAGGAGGGCAGTCAGAGTCCATAGGAGGAGGGCAGTCAGAGTCCATAGGAGGAGGGCAGTCAGAGTCCATAGGAGGAGGGCAGTCAGAGTCCATAGGAGGAGGGCAGTCAGAGTCCATATGAGGGCAGTCAGAGTCCATATGAGGGCAGTCAGAGTCCATAGGAGGAGGGCAGTCAGAGTCCATAGGAGGAGGGCAGTCAGAGTCCATATGAGGAGGGCAGTCAGAGTCCATAGGAGGAGGGCAGTAAGAGTCCATAGGAGGGCAGTCAGAGTCCATAGGGGGAGGGCAGTCAGAGTCCACATGAGGGCAGTCAGAGTCCATAGGAGGAGGGCAGTCAGAGTCCATAGGAGGAGGGCAGTCAGAGTTCATAGGAGGAGGGCAGTCAGAGTCCATAGGAGGAGGGCAGTCAGAGTCCATAGGAGGAGGGCAGTCAGATTCCATAGGAGGGGGGCAGTCAGAGTCCATAGGAGGAGGGAAGTCAGAGTCCATAGGAGGAGGGCAGTCAGAATCCATAGGAGGAGGGCAGTAAGAGTCCATAGGAGGGCAGTCAGAGTCCATAGGAGGGCAGTCAGAGTCCATAGGAGGGCAGTCAGAGTCCATAGGAGGGGGGCAGTCAGAGTCCATAGGGGGGCAGTCAGAGTCCATAGAGGGGCAGTCAGAGTTCATATGAGGAGGGCAGTCAGAGTCCATAGGAGGAGGGCAGTCAGAGTCCATATGAAGGCAGTCAGAGTCCATATGAGGAGGGCAGTCAGAGTCCATAGGAGGAGGACAGTCAGAGTCCATAGGAGGAGGGCAGTCAGAGTCCATATGAGGGCAGTCAGAGTTCATCTGAGGAGGGCAGTCAGAGTCCATATGAGGAGGGCAGTCAGAGTCCATAGGAGGAGGGCAGTCAGAGTCCATAGGAGGAGGGCAGTCAGAGTCCATAGGAGGGCAGTCAGAGTCCATAGGAGGAGGGTTGTCATAGTCCACATGAGGGGAGTCAGAGTTCATAGGAGCGCAGTCAGAGTCCATAGGAGGAGGGCAGTCAGAGTCCATAGGAGGAGGGCAGTCAGAGTCCATAGGAGGAGGGCAGTCAGAGTCCATAGGAGGAGGGCAGTCAGAGTCCATAGGAGGGCAGTCAGAGTCAATAGGAGGGCAGTCAGAGTCCATAGGAGGGCAGTCAGAGTCCATAGGAGGAGGGCAGTCAGAGTCCATAGGAGGAGGGCAGTCAGAGTCCATAGGAGGAGGGCAGTCAGAGTCCATAGGAGGAGGGCAGTCAGAGTCCATATGAGGGGGGCAGTCAGAGTCCATAGGAGGAGGGCAGTCAGAGTCCATAGGAGGAGGGCAGTCAGAGTCCATAGGAGGAGGGCAGTCAGAGTCCATAGGAGGAGGGCAGTCAGAGTCCATAGGAGGAGGGCAGTCAGAGTCCATAGGAGGAGGGCAGTCAGAGTCCATAGGAGGAGGGCAGTCAGAGTCCATAGGAGGAGGGCAGTCAGAGTCCATATGAGGGCAGTCAGAGTCCATATGAGGGCAGTCAGAGTCCATAGGAGGAGGGCAGTCAGAGTCCATAGGAGGAGGGCAGTCAGAGTCCATATGAGGAGGGCAGTCAGAGTCCATAGGAGGAGGGCAGTCAGAGTCCATAGGAGGGCAGTCAGAGTCCATAGGGGGAGGGCAGTCAGAGTCCACATGAGGGCAGTCAGAGTCCATAGGAGGAGGGCAGTCAGAGTCCATAGGAGGAGGGCAGTCAGAGTTCATAGGAGGAGGGCAGTCAGAGTCCATAGGAGGAGGGCAGTCAGAGTCCATAGGAGGAGGGCAGTCAGATTCCATAGGAGGGGGGCAGTCAGAGTCCATAGGAGGAGGGAAGTCAGAGTCCATAGGAGGAGGGCAGTCAGAATCCATAGGAGGGCAGTCAGAGTCCGTAGGAGGGCAGTCAGAGTCCATAGGGGGGCAGTCCGAGTCCATAAGAGGAGGGCAGTGAGAGTCCATAGGGGGGCTGTCAGAGTCCATAGGGGGGCAGTCCGAGTCCATAAGAGGAGGGCAGTGAGAGTCCATAGGAGGAGGGCAGTCAGAGTCCATAGTAGGGCAGTGAGAGTCCATAGGGGGGCAGTCAGAGTCCATAGGGGGGCAGTCCGAGTCCATAAGAGGAGGGCAGTCCGTATCCATAGGAGGAAGAAAGTCAGAGTCCATATGAGGGCAGTCAGAGTCCATAGGAGGAGGGCAGTCAGAGTCCATAGAAGGGGGGCGTCAAAGTCCATAGGAGGGCAGTCAGAGTCCATATGAGGAGGGCAGTCAGAGTCCATAGGAGGAGGACAGTCAGAGTCCATAGGAGGAGGGCAGTCAGAGTCCATAGGAGGAGGGCAGTCAGAGCCCATAGGAGTAGGGCAGTCAGAGTCCATATGAGGAGGGCAGTCAGAGTCCATAGGAGGAGGGCAGTCAGAGTCCATAGGAGGAGGGCAGTCAGATTCCATAGGAGGGGGGCAGTCAGAGTCCATATGAGGAGGAAAGTCAGAGTCCATAGGAGGAGGGCAGTCAGAGTCCATAGGAGGAGGGCAGTCAGAGTCCATAGGAGGAGGGCAGTCAGAGTCCATAGGAGGAGGTTAGTCAGAGTCCATATGAGGGCAGTCAGAGTCCATAGGAGGAATGCAGTCAGAGTCCATAGGAGGAGGGCAATCAGAGTCCATAGGAGGTGTGCAGTCAGAGTCCATAGGAAGAGGGCAATCAGAGTCCATAGGAGGGCAGTCAGAGTCCATAGGAGGAGGGCAGTCAGAGTCCACATGAGGGCAGTCAGAGTCCATAGGAGGAGGGCAGTCAGAGTCCATAGGAGGAGGGCAGTCAGAGTCCATAGGAGGAGGGCAGTAAGAGTCCATAGGAGGGCAGTCAGAGTCCATAGGAGGGCAGTCAGAGTCAATAGGAGGGCAGTCAGAGTCCATTGGAGGGCAGTCAGAGTCCATAGGAGGGGGGCAGTCAGAGTCCATAGGGGGGCAGTCAGAGTCCATAGAGGGGCAGTCAGAGTCCATAGAGGGGCAGTCCGAGTCCATAAGAGGAGGGCAGTGAGAGTCCATAGGGGGGCAGTCAGAGTCCATAGGAGGGCAGTCAGAGTCCATAGGAGGAGGGCAGTCAGAGTCCATAGGAGGAGGGTTGTCAGAGTCCATATGAAGGCAGTCAGAGTCCATATGAGGAGGGCAGTCAGAGTACATAGGAGGAGGACAGTCAGAGTCCATAGGAGGAGGGCAGTCAGAGTCCATATGAGGGCAGTCAGAGTCCATATGAGGGCAGTCAGAGTTCATCTGAGGAGGGCAGTCAGAGTCCATATGAGGAGGGCAGTCAGAGTCCATAGGAGGAGGGCAGTCAGAGTCCATAGGATGAGGGCAGTCAGAGTCCATAGGAGGAGGGCAGTCAGAGTCCATAGGAGGGCAGTCAGAGTCCATAGGAGGAGGGTTGTCATAGTCCACATGAGGGGAGTCAGAGTTCATAGGAGCGCAGTCAGAGTCCATAGGAGGAGGGCAGTCAGAGTCCATAGGAGGAGGGCAGTCAGAGTCCATAGGAGGAGGGCAGTCAGAGTCCATAGGAGGAGGGCAGTCAGAGTCCATAGGAGGGCAGTCAGAGTCAATAGGAGGGCAGTCAGAGTCCATAGGAGGGCAGTCAGAGTCCATAGGAGGAGGGCAGTCAGAGTCCATAGGAGGAGGGCAGTCAGAGTCCATAGGAGGAGGGCAGTCAGAGTCCATAGGAGGAGGGCAGTCAGAGTCCATAGGAGGGCAGTCAGAGTCCATAGGAGGAGGGTTGTCATAGTCCACATGAGGGGAGTCAGAGTTCATAGGAGCGCAGTCAGAGTCCATAGGAGGAGGGCAGTCAGAGTCCATAGGAGGAGGGCAGTCAGAGTCCATAGGAGGAGGGCAGTCAGAGTCCATAGGAGGAGGGCAGTCAGAGTCCATAGGAGGGCAGTCAGAGTCAATAGGAGGGCAGTCAGAGTCCATAGGAGGGCAGTCAGAGTCCATAGGAGGAGGGCAGTCAGATTCCATAGGAGGAGGGCAGTCAGAGTCCATAGGAGGAGGGCAGTCAGAGTCCATAGGAGGAGGGCAGTCAGAGTCCATATGAGGGGGGCAGTCAGAGTCCATAGGAGGAGGGCAGTCAGAGTCCATAGGAGGAGGGCAGTCAGAGTCCATAGGAGGAGGGCAGTCAGAGTCCATAGGAGGAGGGCAGTCAGAGTCCATAGGAGGAGGGCAGTCAGAGTCCATAGGAGGAGGGCAGTCAGAGTCCATATGAGGGCAGTCAGAGTCCATATGAGGGCAGTCAGAGTCCATAGGAGGAGGGCAGTCAGAGTCCATAGGAGGAGGGCAGTCAGAGTCCATATGAGGAGGGCAGTCAGAGTCCATAGGAGGAGGGCAGTCAGAGTCCATAGGAGGGCAGTCAGAGTCCATAGGGGGAGGGCAGTCAGAGTCCACATGAGGGCAGTCAGAGTCCATAGGAGGAGGGCAGTCAGAGTCCATAGGAGGAGGGCAGTCAGAGTTCATAGGAGGAGGGCAGTCAGAGTCCATAGGAGGAGGGCAGTCAGAGTCCATAGGAGGAGGGCAGTCAGATTCCATAGGAGGGGGGCAGTCAGAGTCCATAGGAGGAGGGAAGTCAGAGTCCATAGGAGGAGGGCAGTCAGAATCCATAGGAGGGCAGTCAGAGTCCGTAGGAGGGCAGTCAGAGTCCATAGGGGGGCAGTCCGAGTCCATAAGAGGAGGGCAGTGAGAGTCCATAGGGGGGCTGTCAGAGTCCATAGGGGGGCAGTCCGAGTCCATAAGAGGAAGGCAGTGAGAGTCCATAGGAGGAGGGCAGTCAGAGTCCATAGTAGGGCAGTGAGAGTCCATAGGGGGGCAGTCAGAGTCCATAGGGGGGCAGTCCGAGTCCATAAGAGGAGGGTAGTCCGTATCCATAGGAGGAAGAAAGTCAGAGTCCATATGAGGGCAGTCAGAGTCCATAGGAGGAGGGCAGTCAGAGTCCATAGAAGGGGGGCGTCAAAGTCCATAGGAGGGCAGTCAGAGTCCATATGAGGAGGGCAGTCAGAGTCCATAGGAGGAGGACAGTCAGAGTCCATAGGAGGAGGGCAGTCAGAGTCCATAGGAGGAGGGCAGTCAGAGCCCATAGGAGTAGGGCAGTCAGAGTCCATATGAGGAGGGCAGTCAGAGTCCATAGGAGGAGGGCAGTCAGAGTCCATAGGAGGAGGGCAGTCAGATTCCATAGGAGGGGGGCAGTCAGAGTCCATATGAGGAGGAAAGTCAGAGTCCATAGGAGGAGGGCAGTCAGAGTCCATAGGAGGAGGGCAGTCAGAGTCCATAGGAGGAGGGCAGTCAGAGTCCATAGGAGGAGGTTAGTCAGAGTCCATATGAGGGCAGTCAGAGTCCATAGGAGGAATGCAGTCAGAGTCCATAGGAGGAGGGCAATCAGAGTCCATAGGAGGTGTGCAGTCAGAGTCCATAGGAAGAGGGCAATCAGAGTCCATAGGAGGGCAGTCAGAGTCCATAGGAGGAGGGCAGTCAGAGTCCACATGAGGGCAGTCAGAGTCCATAGGAGGAGGGCAGTCAGAGTCCATAGGAGGAGGGCAGTCAGAGTCCATAGGAGGAGGGCAGTAAGAGTCCATAGGAGGGCAGTCAGAGTCCATAGGAGGGCAGTCAGAGTCCATAGGAGGGCAGTCAGAGTCAATAGGAGGGCAGTCAGAGTCCATAGGAGGGCAGTCAGAGTCCATAGGAGGGGGGCAGTCAGAGTCCATAGGGGGGCAGTCAGAGTCCATAGAGGGGCAGTCAGAGTCCATAGAGGGGCAGTCCGAGTCCATAAGAGGAGGGCAGTGAGAGTCCATAGGGGGGCAGTCAGAGTCCATAGGAGGGCAGTCAGAGTCCATAGGAGGAGGGCAGTCAGAGTCCATAGGAGGAGGGTTGTCAGAGTCCATATGAAGGCAGTCAGAGTCCATATGAGGAGGGCAGTCAGAGTCCATAGGAGGAGGACAGTCAGAGTCCATAGGAGGAGGGCAGTCAGAGTCCATATGAGGGCAGTCAGAGTTCATCTGAGGAGGGCAGTCAGAGTCCATATGAGGAGGGCAGTCAGAGTCCATAGGAGGAGGGCAGTCAGAGTCCATAGGATGAGGGCAGTCAGAGTCCATAGGAGGAGGGCAGTCAGAGTCCATAGGAGGGCAGTCAGAGTCCATAGGAGGAGGGTTGTCATAGTCCACATGAGGGGAGTCAGAGTTCATAGGAGCGCAGTCAGAGTCCATAGGAGGAGGGCAGTCAGAGTCCATAGGAGGAGGGCAGTCAGAGTCCATAGGAGGAGGGCAGTCAGAGTCCATAGGAGGAGGGCAGTCAGAGTCCATTGGAGGGCAGTCAGAGTCAATAGGAGGGCAGTCAGAGTCAATAGGAGGGCAGTCAGAGTCCATAGGAGGAGGGCAGTCAGAGTCCATAGGAGGAGGGCAGTCAGAGTCCATAGGAGGAGGGCAGTCAGAGTCCATATGAGGAGGGCAGTCAGAGTCCATAGGAGGAGGGCAGTCAGAGTCCATAGGACGAGGGCAGTCAGAGTCCATAGGACGAGGGCAGTCAGAGTCCATAGGACGAGGGCAGTCAGAGTCCATAGGAGGAGGGCAGTCAGAGTCCATATGAGGGCAGTCAGAGTCCATAAGAGGGCAGTCAGAGTCCATAGGAGGAGGGCAGTCAGAGTCCATAGGAGGAGGGCAGTCAGAGTCCATATGAGGGGGGCAGTCAGAGTCCATAGGAGGAGGGCAGTCAGAGTCCATAGGAGGAGGGCAGTCAGAGTCCATAGGAGGAGGGCAGTCAGAGTCCATAGGAGGAGGGCAGTCAGAGTCCATAGGAGGAGGGCAGTCAGAGTCCATATGAGGGCAGTCAGAGTCCATATGAGGGCAGTCAGAGTCCATATGAGGGCAGTCAGAGTCCATAGGAGTAGGGCAGTCAGAGTCCATAGGAGGAGGGCAGTCAGAGTCCATATGAGGGGGGCAGTCAGAGTCCATAGGAGGAGGGCAGTCAGAGTCCATAGGAGGGCAGTCAGAGTCCATAGGGGGAGGGCAGTCAGAGTCCACATGAGGGCAGTCAGAGTCCATAGGAGGAGGGCAGTCAGAGTCCATAGGAGGAGGGCAGTCAGAGTTCATAGGAGGAGGGCAGTCAGAGTCCATAGGAGGAGGGCAGTCAGAGTCAATAGGAGGAGGGCAGTCAGATTCCATAGGAGGAGGGCAGTCAGAGTCCATATGAGGAGGGCAGTCAGAGTCCATAGGAGGAGGAAAGTCAGAGTCCATATGAGGGCAGTCAGAGTCCATAGGAGGAGGGCAGTCAGAGTCCATAGGAGGGGGTCAGTCAGAGTCCATAGGAGGGCAGTCAGAGTCCATATGAGGAGGGCAGTCAGAGTCCATAGGAGGAGAACATTCAGAGTCCATAGGAGGAGGGCAGTCAGAGTTCATATGAAGGCAGTCAGAGTCCATATGAAGGCAGTCAGAGTCCATATGAGGAGGGCAGTCAGAGTCCATAGGAGGAGGGCAGTCAGAGTCCGTAGGAGGAGGAAAGTCAGAGTCCATATGAGGACGGCAGTGAGAGTCCAAGGAGGAGGGCAGTCAGAGTCCATATGAGGAGGAAAGTCAGAGTCCATAGGAGGAGGGCAGTCAGAGTCCATAGGAGGAGGGCAGTCAGAGTCCATAGGAGGAGGGCAGTCAGAGTCCATAGGAGGTGTGCAATCAGAGTCCATAGGAGGTGTGCAGTCAGAGTCCATAGGAAGAGGGCAGTCAGAGTCCTTAGGAGGAGGGCAGTCAGAGTCCATAGGAGGGCAGTCAGAGTCCATAGAAGGAGGGCAGTCAGAGTCCACATGAGGGCAGTCAGAGTCCATAGGAGGAGGGCAGTCAGAGTCCATAGGAGGAGGGCAGTCAGAGTCCATAGGAGGAGGGCAGTAAGAGTCCATAGGAGGGCAGTCAGAGTCAATAGGAGGGCAGTCCGAGTCCATAGGAGGGCAGTCAGAGTCCATAGGAGGGGGGCAGTCAGAGTCCATAGGGGGGCAGTCAGAGTCCATAAGAGGAGGGCAGTGAGAGTCCATAGGGGGGCAGTCAGAGTCCATAGGGGGCAGTCCGAGTCCATAAGAGGAGGGCAGTGAGAGTCCATAGGAGGAGGGCAGTCAGAGTCCATAGGGGGGCAGTCAGAGTCCATAGGAGGGCAGTCAGAGTTCATATGAGGAGGGCAGTCAGAGTCCATAGGAGGAGGGCAGTCAGAGTCCATATGAAGGCAGTCAGAGTCCATATGAGGAGGGCAGTCAGAGTCCATAGGAGGAGGACAGTCAGAGTCCATAGGAGGAGAGCAGTCAGAGTCCATATGAGGGCAGTCAGAGTTCATATGAGGAGGGCAGTCAGAGTCCAAGGAGGAGGGCAGTCAGAGTCCATATGAGGAGGAAAGTCAGAGTCCATAGGAGGAGGGCAGTCAGAGTCCATAGGAGGAGGGCAGTCAGAGTCCATAGGAGGAGGGCAGTCAGAGTCCATAGGAGGAGGTTAGTCAGAGTCCATATGAGGGCAGTCAGAGTCCATAGGAGGAATGCAGTCAGAGTCCAAAGGAGGAGGGCAATCAGAGTCCATAGGAGGTGTGCAGTCAGAGTCCATAGGAAGAGGGCAGTCAGAGTCCATAGGAGGGCAGTCAGAGTCCATAGGAGGAGGGCAGTCAGAGTCCATAGGAGGAGGGCAGTCAGAGTCCATAGGAGGAGGGCAGTCAGAGTCCATAGGAGGAGGGCAGTCAGAGTCCATATGAGGGGGGCAGTCAGAGTCCATAGGAGGAGGGCAGTCAGAGTCCATAGGAGGAGGGCAGTCAGAGTCCATAGGAGGAGGGCAGTCAGAGTCCATAGGACGAGGGCAGTCAGAGACGAGGGCAGTCAGAGTCCATAGGACGAGGGCAGTCAGAGTCCATAGGAGGAGGGCAGTCAGAGTCCATATGAGGGCAGTCAGAGTCCATAAGAGGGCAGTCAGAGTCCATAGGAGTAGGGCAGTCAGAGTCCATAGGAGGAGGGCAGTCAGAGTCCATAGGAGGAGGGCAGTCAGAGTCCATAGGAGGGCAATCAGAGTCCATATGAGGGGGGCAGTCAGAGTCCATAGGAGGAGGGCAGTCAGAGTCCATAGGAGGAGGGCAGTCAGAATCCATAGGAGGAGGGCAGTCAGAGTCCATAGGAGGAGGGCAGTCAGAGTCCATAGGAGGATGGCAGTCAGAGTCCATAGGAGGAGGGCAGTCAGAGTCCATAGGAGGAGGGCAGTCAGAGTCCATATGAGGGCAGTCAGAGTCCATATGAGGGCAGTCAGAGTCCATAGGAGTAGGGCAGTCAGAGTCCATAGGAGGAGGGCAGTCAGAGTCCATATGAGGGGGGCAGTCAGAGTCCATAGGAGGAGGGCAGTCAGAGTCCATAGGAGGGCAGTCAGAGTCCATAGGGGGAGGGCAGTCAGAGTCCACATGAGGGCAGTCAGAGTCCATAGGAGGAGGGCAGTCAGAGTCCATAGGAGGAGGGCAGTCAGAGTTCATAGGAGGAGGGCAGTCAGAGTCCATAGGAGGAGGGCAGTCAGAGTCCATAGGAGGAGGGCAGTCAGAGTTCATAGGAGGAGGGCAGTCAGAGTCCATAGGAGGAGGGCAGTCAGAGTCAATAGGAGGAGGGCAGTCAGATTCCATAGGAGGGGGCAGTCAGAGTCCATAGGAGGAGGGCAGTCAGAGTCCATATGAGGAGGGCAGTCAGAGTCCATAGGAGGAGGAAAGTCAGAGTCCATATGAGGGCAGTCAGATTCCATAGGAGGAGGGCAGTCAGAGTCCATAGGAGGGGGTCAGTCAGAGTCCATAGGAGGGCAGTCAGAGTCCATAGGAGGAGGGCAGTCAGAGTCCATAGGAGGAGGACATTCAGAGTCCATAGGAGGAGGGCAGTCAGAGTTCATATGAAGGCAGTCAGAGTCCATATGAAGGCAGTCAGAGTCCATATGAGGAGGGCAGTCAGAGTCCATAGGAGGAGGGCAGTTAGAGTCCGTAGGAGGAGGAAAGTCAGAGTCCATATGAGGACGGCAGTGAGAGTCCAAGGAGGAGGGCAGTCAGAGTCCATATGAGGAGGAAAGTCAGAGTCCATAGGAGGAGGGCAGTCAGAGTCCATAGGAGGAGGGCAGTCAGAGTCCATAGGAGGAGGGCAGTCAGAGTCCATAGGAGGAGGTTAGTCAGAGTCCATATGAGGGCAGTCAGAGTCCATAGGAGGAATGCAGTCAGAGTCCATAGGAGGTGTGCAATCAGAGTCCATAGGAGGTGTGCAGTCAGAGTCCATAGGAAGAGGGCAGTCAGAGTCCTTAGGAGGAGGGCAATCAGAGTCCATAGGAGGGCAGTCAGAGTCCATAGGAGGAGGGCAGTCAGAGTCCACATGAGGGCAGTCAGAGTCCATAGGAGGAGGGCAGTCAGAGTCCATAGGAGGAGGGCAGTCAGAGTCCATAGGAGGAGGGCAGTAAGAGTCCATAGGAGGGCAGTCAGAGTCAATAGGAGGGCAGTCAGAGTCAATAGGAGGGCAGTCCGAGTCCATAGGAGGGCAGTCAGAGTCCATAGGAGGGGGGCAGTCAGAGTCCATAGGGGGGCAGTCAGAGTCCATAAGAGGAGGGCAGTGAGAGTCGATAGGGGGGCAGTCAGAGTCCATAGGGGGCAGTCCGAGTCCATAAGAGGAGGGCAGTGAGAGTCCATAGGAGGAGGGCAGTCAGAGTCCATAGGGGGGCAGTCAGAGTCCATAGGAGGGCAGTCAGAGTTCATATGAGGAGGGCAGTCAGAGTCCATAGGAGGAGGGAAGTCAGAGTCCATATGAAGGCAGTCAGAGTCCATATGAGGAGGGCAGTGAGAGTCCATAGGAGGAGGGCAGTCAGAGTCCATAGGGGGGCAGTCAGAGTCCATAGGAGGGCAGTCAGAGTTCATATGAGGAGGGCAGTCAGAGTCCATAGGAGGAGGGCAGTCAGAGTCCATATGAAGGCAGTCAGAGTTCATATGAGGAGGGCAGTCAGAGTCCATAGGAGGAGGACAGTCAGAGTCCATAGGAGGAGAGCAGTCAGAGTCCATATGAGGGCAGTCAGAGTTCATATGAGGAGGGCAGTCAGAGTCCAAGGAGGAGGGCAGTCAGAGTCCATATGAGGAGGAAAGTCAGAGTCCATAGGAGGAGGGCAGTCAGAGTCCATAGGAGGAGGGCAGTCAGAGTCCATAGGAGGAGGGCAGTCAGAGTCCATAGGAGGAGGTTAGTCAGAGTCCATATGAGGGCAGTCAGAGTCCATAGGAGGAATGCAGTCAGAGTCCAAAGGAGGAGGGCAATCAGAGTCCATAGGAGGTGTGCAGTCAGAGTCCATAGGAAGAGGGCAGTCAGAGTCCATAGGAGGGCAGTCAGAGTCCATAGGGGGAGGGCAGTCAGAGTCCACATGAGGGCAGTCAGAGTCCATAGGAGGAGGGCAGTCAGAGTCCATAGGAGGTGTGCAGTCAGAGTCCATAGGAAGAGGGCAGTCAGAGTCCATAGGAGGAGGGCAATCAGAGTCCATAGGAGGGCAGTCAGAGTCCATAGGAGGAGGGCAGTCAGAGTCCACATGAGGGCAGTCAGAGTCCATAGGAGGAGGGCAGTCAGAGTCCATAGGAGGAGGGCAGTCAGAGTCCATAGGAGGAGGGCAGTAAGAGTCCATAGGAGGGCAGTCAGAGTCAATAGGAGGGCAGTCCGAGTCCATAGGAGGGCAGTCAGAGTCCATAGGAGGGCAGTCAGAGTCCATAGGAGGGGGGCAGTCAGAGTCCATAGGGGGGCAGTCAGAGTCCATAGAGGGGCAGTCAGAGCCCATAGGAGGAGGGCAGTCAGAGTCCAAGGAGGAGGGCAGTCAGAGTCCATATGAGGAGGAAAGTCAGAGTCCATAGGAGGAGGGCAGTCAGAGTCCATAGGAGGAGGGCAGTCAGAGTCCATAGGAGGAGGGCAGTCAGAGTCCATAGGAGGAGGTTAGTCAGAGTCCATATGAGGGCAGTCAGAGTCCATAGGAGGAATGCAGTCAGAGTCCAAAGGAGGAGGGCAATCAGAGTCCATAGGAGGTGTGCAGTCAGAGTCCATAGGAAGAGGGCAGTCAGAGTCCATAGGAGGAGGAAAGTCAGAGTCCATATGAGGGCAGTCAGATTCCATAGGAGGAGGGCAGTCAGAGTCCATAGGAGGGGGTCAGTCAGAGTCCATAGGAGGGCAGTCAGAGTCCATAGGAGGAGGGCAGTCAGAGTCCATAGGAGGAGGACATTCAGAGTCCATAGGAGGAGGGCAGTCAGAGTTCATATGAAGGCAGTCAGAGTCCATATGAAGGCAGTCAGAGTCCATATGAGGAGGGCAGTCAGAGTCCATAGGAGGAGGGCAGTTAGAGTCCGTAGGAGGAGGAAAGTCAGAGTCCATATGAGGACGGCAGTGAGAGTCCAAGGAGGAGGGCAGTCAGAGTCCATATGAGGAGGAAAGTCAGAGTCCATAGGAGGAGGGCAGTCAGAGTCCATAGGAGGAGGGCAGTCAGAGTCCATAGGAGGAGGGCAGTCAGAGTCCATAGGAGGAGGTTAGTCAGAGTCCATATGAGGGCAGTCAGAGTCCATAGGAGGAATGCAGTCAGAGTCCATAGGAGGTGTGCAATCAGAGTCCATAGGAGGTGTGCAGTCAGAGTCCATAGGAAGAGGGCAGTCAGAGTCCTTAGGAGGAGGGCAATCAGAGTCCATAGGAGGGCAGTCAGAGTCCATAGGAGGAGGGCAGTCAGAGTCCACATGAGGGCAGTCAGAGTCCATAGGAGGAGGGCAGTCAGAGTCCATAGGAGGAGGGCAGTCAGAGTCCATAGGAGGAGGGCAGTAAGAGTCCATAGGAGGGCAGTCAGAGTCAATAGGAGGGCAGTCAGAGTCAATAGGAGGGCAGTCCGAGTCCATAGGAGGGCAGTCAGAGTCCATAGGAGGGGGGCAGTCAGAGTCCATAGGGGGGCAGTCAGAGTCCATAAGAGGAGGGCAGTGAGAGTCGATAGGGGGGCAGTCAGAGTCCATAGGGGGCAGTCCGAGTCCATAAGAGGAGGGCAGTGAGAGTCCATAGGAGGAGGGCAGTCAGAGTCCATAGGGGGGCAGTCAGAGTCCATAGGAGGGCAGTCAGAGTTCATATGAGGAGGGCAGTCAGAGTCCATAGGAGGAGGGAAGTCAGAGTCCATATGAAGGCAGTCAGAGTCCATATGAGGAGGGCAGTGAGAGTCCATAGGAGGAGGGCAGTCAGAGTCCATAGGGGGGCAGTCAGAGTCCATAGGAGGGCAGTCAGAGTTCATATGAGGAGGGCAGTCAGAGTCCATAGGAGGAGGGCAGTCAGAGTCCATATGAAGGCAGTCAGAGTTCATATGAGGAGGGCAGTCAGAGTCCATAGGAGGAGGACAGTCAGAGTCCATAGGAGGAGAGCAGTCAGAGTCCATATGAGGGCAGTCAGAGTTCATATGAGGAGGGCAGTCAGAGTCCAAGGAGGAGGGCAGTCAGAGTCCATATGAGGAGGAAAGTCAGAGTCCATAGGAGGAGGGCAGTCAGAGTCCATAGGAGGAGGGCAGTCAGAGTCCATAGGAGGAGGGCAGTCAGAGTCCATAGGAGGAGGTTAGTCAGAGTCCATATGAGGGCAGTCAGAGTCCATAGGAGGAATGCAGTCAGAGTCCAAAGGAGGAGGGCAATCAGAGTCCATAGGAGGTGTGCAGTCAGAGTCCATAGGAAGAGGGCAGTCAGAGTCCATAGGAGGGCAGTCAGAGTCCATAGGGGGAGGGCAGTCAGAGTCCACATGAGGGCAGTCAGAGTCCATAGGAGGAGGGCAGTCAGAGTCCATAGGAGGTGTGCAGTCAGAGTCCATAGGAAGAGGGCAGTCAGAGTCCATAGGAGGAGGGCAATCAGAGTCCATAGGAGGGCAGTCAGAGTCCATAGGAGGAGGGCAGTCAGAGTCCACATGAGGGCAGTCAGAGTCCATAGGAGGAGGGCAGTCAGAGTCCATAGGAGGAGGGCAGTCAGAGTCCATAGGAGGAGGGCAGTAAGAGTCCATAGGAGGGCAGTCAGAGTCAATAGGAGGGCAGTCCGAGTCCATAGGAGGGCAGTCAGAGTCCATAGGAGGGCAGTCAGAGTCCATAGGAGGGGGGCAGTCAGAGTCCATAGGGGGTTAGTCAGAGTCCATAGAGGGGCAGTCAGAGCCCATAGGAGGAGGGCAGTCAGAGTCCATAGGAGGGCAGTCAGAGTCCATAGGAGGAGGGTTGTCATAGTCCACATGAGGGGAGTCAGAGTTCATAGGAGGGGGTCAGTCAGAGTCCATAGGAGGGCAGTCTGAGTCCATATGAGGAGGGCAGTCAGAGTCCATAGGAGGAGGACATTCAGAGTCCATAGGAGGAGGGCAGTCAGAGTCCATAGGAGGGGGTCAGTCAGAGTCCATAGGAGGGCAGTCAGATTCCATAGGAGGGGGGCAGTCAGAGTCCATAGGAGGAGGGCAGTCAGAGTCCATATGAGGAGGGCAGTCAGAGTCCATAGGAGGAGGAAAGTCAGAGTCCATATGAGGGCAGTCAGAGTCCTTAGAGGAGGGCAGTCAGAGTCCATAGGAGGGGGTCAGTCAGAGTCCATAGGAGGGCAGTCAGAGTCCATAGGAGGAGGGCAGTCAGAGTCCATAGGAGGAGGACATTCAGAGTCCATAGGAGGAGGGCAGTCAGAGTTCATATGAAGGCAGTCAGAGTCCATATGAAGGCAGTCAGAGTCCATATGAGGAGGGCAGTCAGAGTCCATAGGAGGAGGGCAGTTAGAGTCCGTAGGAGGAGGAAAGTCAGAGTCCATATGAGGACGGCAGTGAGAGTCCAAGGAGGAGGGCAGTCAGAGTCCATATGAGGAGGAAAGTCAGAGTCCATAGGAGGAGGGCAGTCAGAGTCCATAGGAGGAGGGCAGTCAGAGTCCATAGGAGGAGGGCAGTCAGAGTCCATAGGAGGAGGTTAGTCAGAGTCCATATGAGGGCAGTCAGAGTCCATAGGAGGAATGCAGTCAGAGTCCATAGGAGGTGTGCAATCAGAGTCCATAGGAGGTGTGCAGTCAGAGTCCATAGGAAGAGGGCAGTCAGAGTCCTTAGGAGGAGGGCAATCAGAGTCCATAGGAGGGCAGTCAGAGTCCATAGGAGGAGGGCAGTCAGAGTCCACATGAGGGCAGTCAGAGTCCATAGGAGGAGGGCAGTCAGAGTCCATAGGAGGAGGGCAGTCAGAGTCCATAGGAGGAGGGCAGTAAGAGTCCATAGGAGGGCAGTCAGAGTCAATAGGAAGGCAGTCAGAGTCAATAGGAGGGCAGTCCGAGTCCATAGGAGGGCAGTCAGAGTCCATAGGAGGGGGGCAGTCAGAGTCCATAGGGGGGCAGTAAGAGTCCATAAGAGGGGGGCAGTCAGAGTCCATAGGGGGGCAGTCAGAGTCCATAGGGGGCAGTCCGAGTCCATAAGAGGAGGGCAGTGAGAGTCCATAGGAGGAGGGCAGTCAGAGTCCATAGGGGGGCAGTCAGAGTCCATAGGAGGGCAGTCAGAGTTCATATGAGGAGGGCAGTCAGAGTCCATAGGAGGAGGGCAGTCAGAGTCCATATGAGGGCAGTCAGAGTTCATCTGAGGAGGGCAGTCAGAGTCCATATGAGGAGGGCAGTCAGAGTCCATAGGAGGAGGGCAGTCAGAGTCCATAGGATGAGGGCAGTCAGAGTCCATAGGAGGAGGGCAGTCAGAGTCCATAGGAGGAGGGCAGTCAGAGTCCATAGGAGGAGGGCAGTCAGAGTCCATAGGATGAGGGCAGTCAGAGTCCATAGGAGGAGGGCAGTCAGAGTCCATAGGAGGAGGGCAGTCAGAGTCCATAGGAGGAGGGCAGTCAGAGTCCATAGGAGGAGGGCAGTCAGAGTCCATAGGAGGGCAGTCAGAGTCCATAGGAGGAGGGTTGTCATAGTCCACATGAGGGGAGTCAGAGTTCATAGGAGGGGGTCAGTCAGAGTCCATAGGAGGGCAGTCTGAGTCCATATGAGGAGGGCAGTCAGAGTCCATAGGAGGAGGACATTCAGAGTCCATAGGAGGAGGGCAGTCAGAGTCCATAGGAGGGGGTCAGTCAGAGTCCATAGGAGGGCAGTCTGAGTCCATATGAGGAGGGCAGTCAGAGTCCATAGGAGGAAGACATTCAGAGTCCATAGGAGGAGGACAGTCAGAGTCCATATGAAGGCAGTCAGAGTCCATATGAAGACAGTCAGAGTCCATATGAGGAGGGCAGTCAGAGTCCATAGGAGGAGGGCAGTTAGAGTCCGTAGGAGGAGGAAAGTCAGAGTCCATATGAGGACGGCAGTGAGAGTCCAAGGAGGAGGGCAGTCAGAGTCCATATGAGGAGGAAAGTCAGAGTCCATAGGAGGAGGGCAGTCAGAGTCCATAGGAGGAGGGCAGTCAGAGTCCATAGGAGGAGGGCAGTCAGAGTCCATAGGAGGAGGTTAGTCAGAGTCCATATGAGGGCAGTCAGAGTCCATAGGAGGAATGCAGTCAGAGTCCATAGGAGGAGGGCAATCAGAGTCCATAGGAGTTGTGCAGTCAGAGTCCATAGGAAGAGGGCAGTCAGAGTCCATAGGAGGAGGGCAATCAGAGTCCATAGGAGGGCAGTCAGAGTCCAGAGGAGGAGGGCAGTCAGAGTCCACATGAGGGCAGTCAGAGTCCATAGGAGGAGTGCAGTCAGAGTCCATAGGAGGAGGGCAGTCAGAGTCCATAGGAGGAGGGCAGTAAGAGTCCATAGGAGGGCAGTCAGAGTCAATAGGAGGGCAGTCAGAGTCAATAGGAGGGCAGTCCGAGTCCATAGGAGGGCAGTCAGAGTCCATAGGAGGGGGGCAGTCAGAGTCCATAGGGGGGCAGTCAGAGTCCATAGAGGGGCAGTCCGAGTCCATAAGAGGAGGGCAGTGAGAGTCCATAGGGGGGCAGTCAGAGTCCATAGGGGGCAGTCCGAGTCCATAAGAGGAGGGCAGTGAGAGTCCATAGGAGGAGGGCAGTCAGAGTCCATAGGGGGGCAGTCAGAGTCCATAGGAGGGCAGTCAGAGTTCATATGAGGAGGGCAGTCAGAGTCCATAGGAGGAGGGCAGTCAGAGTCCATATGAAGGCAGTCAGAGTCCATATGAGGAGGGCAGTCAGAGTCCATAGGAGGAGGACAGTCAGAGTCCATAGGAGGAGAGCAGTCAGAGTCCATATGAGGGCAGTCAGAGTTCATATGAGGAGGGCAGTCAGAGTCCAAGGAGGAGGGCAGTCAGAGTCCATATGAGGAGGAAAGTCAGAGTCCATAGGAGGAGGGCAGTCAGAGTCCATAGGAGGAGGGCAGTCAGAGTCCATAGGAGGAGGGCAGTCAGAGTCCATAGGAGGAGGTTAGTCAGAGTCCATATGAGGGCAGTCAGAGTCCATAGGAGGAATGCAGTCAGAGTCCAAAGGAGGAGGGCAATCAGAGTCCATAGGAGGTGTGCAGTCAGAGTCCATAGGAAGAGGGCAATCAGAGTCCATAGGAGGGCAGTCAGAGTCCATAGGGGGAGGGCAGTCAGAGTCCACATGAGGGCAGTCAGAGTCCATAGGAGGAGGGCAGTCAGAGTCCATAGGAGGTGTGCAGTCAGAGTCCATAGGAAGAGGGCAATCAGAGTCCATAGGAGGGCAGTCAGAGTCCATAGGAGGAGGGCAGTCAGAGTCCATAGGAGGAGGGCAGTAAGAGTCCATAGGAGGGCAGTCAGAGTCAATAGGAGGGCAGTCAGAGTCAATAGGAGGGCAGTCCGAGTCCATAGGAGGGCAGTCAGAGTCCATAGGAGGGCAGTCAGAGTCCATAGGAGGGGGGCAGTCAGAGTCCATAGGGGGGCAGTCCGAGTCCATAAGAGGAGGGCAGTGAGAGTCCATAGGAGGAGGGCAGTCAGAGTCCATAGGGGGGCAGTCAGAGTCCATAGGAGGGTAGTCAGAGTTCATTTGAGGAGGGCAGTCAGAGTCCATAGGAGGAGGGCAGTCAGAGTCCATATGAAGGCAGTCAGAGTCCATATGAGGAGGGCAGTCAGAGTCCATAGGAGGAGGACAGTCAGAGTCCGTAGGAGGAGGGCAGTCAGAGTCCATATGAGGGCAGTCAGAGTTCATCTGAGGAGGGCAGTCAGAGTCCATATGAGGAGGGCAGTCAGAGTCCATAGGAGGAGGGCAGTCAGAGTCCATAGGATGAGGGCAGTAAGAGTCCATAGGAGGAGGGCAGTCAGAGTCCATAGGAGGGCAGTCAGAGTCCATAGGAGGAGGGTTGTCATAGTCCACATGAGGGGAGTCAGAGTTCATAGGAGCGCAGTCAGAGTCCATAGGAGGAGGGCAGTCAGAGTCCATAGGAGGAGGGCAGTCAGAGTCCATAGGAGGAAGGCAGTCAGAGTCCATAGGAGGAGGGCAGTCAGAGTCCATAGGAGGGCAGTCAGAGTCAATAGGAGGGCAGTCAGAGTCCATAGGAGGGCAGTCAGAGTCCATAGGAGGAGGGCAGTCGGAGTCCATAGGAGCAGGGCAGTCAGAGTCCATAGGAGGAGGGCAGTCAGAGTCCATAGGAGGAGGGCAGTCAGAGTCCATATGAGGGGGGCAGTCAGAGTCCATAGGAGGAGGGCAGTCAGAGTCCATAGGAGGAGGGCAGTCAGAGTCCATAGGAGGAGGGCAGTCAGAGTCCATAGGAGGAGGGTTGTCAGAGTCCACATGAGGGGAGTCAGAGTTCATAGGAGCGCAGTCAGAGTCCATAGGAGGAGGGCAGTCAGAGACCATAGGAGGAGGGCAGTTAGAATCCATAGGAGGAGGGCAGTCAGAGTCCATAGGAGGAGGGCAGTCAGAGTCCATAGGAGGGCAGTCAGAGTCCATAGGAGGGCAGTCAGAGTCCATAGGAGGGCAGTCAGAGTCCATAGGAGGAGGGCAGTCGGAGTCCATAGGAGGAGGGCAGTCAGAGTCCATAGGAGGAGGGCAGTCAGAGTCCATAGGAGGGCAATCAGAGTCCATATGAGGGGGGCAGTCAGAGTCCATAGGAGGAGGGCAGTCAGAGTCCATAGGAGGAGGGCAGTCAGAGTCCATAGGAGGAGGGCAGTCAGAGTCCATAGGAGGAGGGCAGTCAGAGTCCATGTGAGGGGGGCAGTCAGAGTCCATGTGAGGGGGGCAGTCAGAGTCCATAGGAGGAGGGCAGTCAGAGTCCATAGGGGGAGGGCAGTCAGAGTCCACATGAGAGCAGTCAGATTCCATAGGAGGAGTGCAGTCAGAGTCCATAGGAGGAGGGCAATCAGAGTCCATTGGAGGAGGGCAGTCAGAGTCAATAGGATGAGGGCAGTCAGATTCCATAGGAGGGGGGCAGTCAGAGTCCATAGGAGGAGGGCAGTCAGAGTCCATAGGAGGAGGGCAGTCAGAATCCATAGGAGGGCAGTCAGAGTCCGTAGGAGGGCAGTAAGAGTCCATAGGGGGGCAGTCCGAGTCCATAAGAGGAGGGCAGTCAGAGTCCATAGGGGGGCAGTCCGAGTCCATAAGAGGAGGGCAGTCAGAGTCCATAGGAGGGCAGTGAGAGTCCATAGGGGGGCAGTCCGAGTCCATAAGAGGAGGGCAGTCCGTATCCATAGGAGGAGGAAAGTCAGAGTCCATATGAGGGCAGTCAGAGTCCATAGGAGGAGGGCAGTCAGAGTCCATAGAAGGGGGGCAGTCAAAGTCCATAGGAGGGCAGTCAGAGTCCATAAGAGGAGGGCAGTGAGAGTCCATAAGAGGAGGGCAGTGAGAGTCCATAGGGGGGCAGTCAGAGTCCATAGGGGGGCAGTCAGAGTCCATAAGAGGAGGGCAGTGAGAGTCCATAGGGGGGCAGTCAGAGTCCATAAGAGGAGGGCAGTCAGAGTCCATAAGAGGAGGGCAGTGAGAGTCCATAAGGGGGCAGTCAGAGTCCATAGGAGGAGGGCAGTGAGAGTCCATATGAGGGCAGTCAGAGTACATAGGAGGAGGGCAGTCAGAGTCCATAGGAGTGCGGTCAGAGTCCATAGGAGGAGGGTAGTCAGAGTCCATGGAGGAGGGCAGTCAGAGTCCATAGGAGGAGGGCAGTCAGAGTCCATAGGAGGAGTAAAGTCAGAGTCCATATGAGGGCAGTCAGTCCATAGGAGGAGGGCAGTCAGAGTCCATGGAGGAGGGCAGTCAGAGTCCATAGGGGGAGTGCAGTCAGAGTCCATAGGAGGAGGGAAGTCAGAGTCCATGGAGGAGGGCAGTCAGAGTCCATAGGGGGAGTAAAGTCAGAGTCCATAGGAGGGGGGCAGTCAGAGTCCATATGAGGAGGGCAGTCAGAGTCCATATGAGGAGGGCAGTCAGAGTCCATAGGAGGAGGAAAGTCAGAGTCCATATGAGGGCAGTCAGAGTCCATATGAGGAGGGCAGTCAGAGTCCATATGAGGAGGGCAGTCAGAGTCCATAGGAGGAGGAAAGTCAGAGTCCATATGAGGGCAGTCAGAGTCCATAGGAGGGGGTCAGTCAGAGTCCATAGGAGGGCAGTCTGAGTCCATATGAGGAGGGCAGTCAGAGTCCATAGGAGGAGGACATTCAGAGTCCATAGGAGGAGGACAGTCAGAGTCCATATGAAGGCAGTCAGAGTCCATATGAAGACAGTCAGAGTCCATATGAGGAGGGCAGTCAGAGTCCATAGGAGGAGGGCAGTTAGAGTCCGTAGGAGGAGGAAAGTCAGAGTCCATATGAGGACGGCAGTGAGAGTCCAAGGAGGAGGGCAGTCAGAGTCCATATGAGGAGGAAAGTCAGAGTCCATAGGAGGAGGGCAGTCAGAGTCCATAGGAGGAGGGCAGTCAGAGTCCATAGGAGGAGGGCAGTCAGAGTCCATAGGAGGAGGTTAGTCAGAGTCCATATGAGGGCAGTCAGAGTCCATAGGAGGAATGCAGTCAGAGTCCATAGGAGGAGGGCAATCAGAGTCCATAGGAGTTGTGCAGTCAGAGTCCATAGGAAGAGGGCAGTCAGAGTCCATAGGAGGAGGGCAATCAGAGTCCATAGGAGGGCAGTCAGAGTCCAGAGGAGGAGGGCAGTCAGAGTCCACATGAGGGCAGTCAGAGTCCATAGGAGGAGGGCAGTCAGAGTCCATAGGAGGAGGGCAGTCAGAGTCCATAGGAGGAGGGCAGTAAGAGTCCATAGGAGGGCAGTCAGAGTCAATAGGAGGGCAGTCCGAGTCCATAGGAGGGCAGTCAGAGTCCATAGGAGGGCAGTCAGAGTCCATAGGAGGGGGGCAGTCAGAGTCCATAGGGGGGCAGTCAGAGTCCATAGAGGGGCAGTCCGAGTCCATAAGAGGAGGGCAGTGAGAGTCCATAGGGGGTCAGTCAGAGTCAATAGGGGGCAGTCCGAGTCCATAAGAGGAGGGCAGTCAGAGTCCATAGGAGGAGGGCAGTCAGAGTCCATTGGGGGGCAGTCAGAGTCCATAGGAGGGCAGTCAGAGTTCATATGAGGAGGGCAGTCAGAGTCCATAGGAGGAGGGCAGTCAGAGTCCATATGAAGGCAGTCAGAGTCCATATGAGGAGGGCAGTCAGAGTCCATAGGAGGAGGACAGTCAGAGTCGATAGGAGGAGGGCAGTCAGAGTCCATATGAGGGCAGTCAGAGTTCATATGAGGAGGGCAGTCAGAGTCCATATGAGGAGGGCAGTCAGAGTCCATAGGAGGAGGACAGTCAGAGTCCATATGAAGGCAGTCAGAGTCCATATGAAGACAGTCAGAGTCCATATGAGGAGGGCAGTCAGAGTCCATAGGAGGAGGGCAGTTAGAGTCCGTAGGAGGAGGAAAGTCAGAGTCCATATGAGGACGGCAGTGAGAGTCCAAGGAGGAGGGCAGTCAGAGTCCATATGAGGAGGAAAGTCAGAGTCCATAGGAGGAGGGCAGTCAGAGTCCATAGGAGGAGGGCAGTCAGAGTCCATAGGAGGAGGGCAGTCAGAGTCCATAGGAGGAGGTTAGTCAGAGTCCATATGAGGGCAGTCAGAGTCCATAGGAGGAATGCAGTCAGAGTCCATAGGAGGAGGGCAATCAGAGTCCATAGGAGTTGTGCAGTCAGAGTCCATAGGAAGAGGGCAGTCAGAGTCCATAGGAGGAGGGCAATCAGAGTCCATAGGAGGGCAGTCAGAGTCCAGAGGAGGAGGGCAGTCAGAGTCCACATGAGGGCAGTCAGAGTCCATAGGAGGAGGGCAGTCAGAGTCCATAGGAGGAGGGCAGTCAGAGTCCATAGGAGGAGGGCAGTAAGAGTCCATAGGAGGGCAGTCAGAGTCAATAGGAGGGCAGTCCGAGTCCATAGGAGGGCAGTCAGAGTCCATAGGAGGGCAGTCAGAGTCCATAGGAGGGGGGCAGTCAGAGTCCATAGGGGGGCAGTCAGAGTCCATAGAGGGGCAGTCCGAGTCCATAAGAGGAGGGCAGTGAGAGTCCATAGGGGGTCAGTCAGAGTCCATAGGGGGCAGTCCGAGTCCATAAGAGGAGGGCAGTCAGAGTCCATAGGAGGAGGGCAGTCAGAGTCCATAGGGGGGCAGTCAGAGTCCATAGGAGGGCAGTCAGAGTTCATATGAGGAGGGCAGTCAGAGTCCATAGGAGGAGGGCAGTCAGAGTCCATATGAAGGCAGTCAGAGTCCATATGAGGAGGGCAGTCAGAGTCCATAGGAGGAGGACAGTCAGAGTCCATAGGAGGAGGGCAGTCAGAGTCCATATGAGGGCAGTCAGAGTTCATATGAGGAGGGCAGTCAGAGTCCATATGAGGAGGGCAGTCAGAGTCCATAGGAGGAGGACAGTCAGAGTCCATATGAAGGCAGTCAGAGTCCATATGAAGACAGTCAGAGTCCATATGAGGAGGGCAGTCAGAGTCCATAGGAGGAGGGCAGTTAGAGTCCGTAGGAGGAGGAAAGTCAGAGTCCATATGAGGACGGCAGTGAGAGTCCAAGGAGGAGGGCAGTCAGAGTCCATATGAGGAGGAAAGTCAGAGTCCATAGGAGGAGGGCAGTCAGAGTCCATAGGAGGAGGGCAGTCAGAGTCCATAGGAGGAGGGCAGTCAGAGTCCATAGGAGGAGGTTAGTCAGAGTCCATATGAGGGCAGTCAGAGTCCATAGGAGGAGGGCAGTCAGAGTCCATAGGAGGAGGGCTGTCAGAGTCCATAGGAGGAGGGCAGTAAGAGTCCATAGGAGGGCAGTCAGAGTCAATAGGAGGGCAGTCCGAGTCCATAGGAGGGCAGTCAGAGTCCATAGGAGGGCAGTCAGAGTCCATAGGAGGGGGGCAGTCAGAGTCCATAGGGGGGCAGTCAGAGTCCATAGAGGGGCAGTCCGAGTCCATAAGAGGAGGGCAGTGAGAGTCCATAGGGGGTCAGTCAGAGTCCATAGGGGGCAGTCCGAGTCCATAAGAGGAGGGCAGTCAGAGTCCATAGGAGGAGGGCAGTCAGAGTCCATAGGGGGGCAGTCAGAGTCCATAGGAGGGCAGTCAGAGTTCATATGAGGAGGGCAGTCAGAGTCCATAGGAGGAGGGCAGTCAGAGTCCATATGAAGGCAGTCAGAGTCCATATGAGGAGGGCAGTCAGAGTCCATAGGAGGAGGACAGTCAGAGTCCATAGGAGGAGGGCAGTCAGAGTCCATATGAGGGCAGTCAGAGTTCATATGAGGAGGGCAGTCAGAGTCCATATGAGGAGGGCAGTCAGAGTCCATAGGAGGAGGGCAGTCAGAGTCCATAGGATGAGGGCAGTCAGAGTCAATAGGAGGAGGGCAGTCAGAGTCCATAGGAGGGCAGTCAGAGTCCATAGGAGGAGGGCAGTCAGAGTCCACATGAGGGGAGTCAGAGTCCATAGGAGGGCAGTCAGAGTCCATAGGAGGAGGGCAGTCAGAGTCCATAGGAGGAGGGCAGTCAGAGTCCATAGGAGGAGGGCAGTCAGAGTACATAGGAGGAGGGCAGTCAGAGTCCATAGGAGGGCAGTCAGAGTCCATAGGAGGGGGGCAGTCAGAGTCCATATGAGGGCAGTCAGAGTCCATATGAGGGCAGTCAGAGTCCATAGGAGGGCAGTCAGAGTCCATAGGAGGGCAGTCAGAGTCCATAGGAGGAGCGCAGTCAGTGTCCATAGGAGGAGGGCAGTTAGAGTCCATAGGAGTGCAGTCAGAGTCCATAGGAGGGCAGTCAGAGTCCATAGGAGGGCAGTCAGAGTCCGTAGGAGGAGGAAAGTCAGAGTCCATATGAGGAAGGCAGTCAGAGTCCATAGGAGGAGGGCAGTCAGAGTCCATATGAGGAGGAAAGTCAGAGTCCATAGGAGGAGGGCAGTCAGAGTCCATAGGAGGAGGGCAGTCAGAGTCCATGGAGTGCAGTCAGAGGCCAATTGGGGGCAGTCAGATTCCATATGAGGGCAGTCAGATTCCATATGAGGGCAGTCAGAGTCCAAAGGAGGAGGGCAGTCAGAGTCCATAGGAGGAGGGCAATCAGAGTCCATAGGAGGAGGGCAGTCAGAGTCCAAAGGAGGAGGGCAGTCAGAGTCCATAGGAGGAGGGCAATCAGAGTCCATAGGAGGAGGGCAGTCAGAGTCCATAGGAGGAGGGCAGTCAGAGTCCATAGGAGGGCAGTCAGAGTCCATAGGAGGGCAGTCAGAGTCCATAGGAGGAGGGCAGTCAGAGTCCATATGAGGGCAGTCAGAGTCCATAGGAGGAGGGCAGTCAGAGTCCATAGGAGGAGGGCAGTCAGAGTCCATTGGAGGAGGGAAGTCAGAGTCCATAGGAGGGCAGTCAGAGTCAATAGGAGGAGGGCAGTCAGAGTCCATAGGAGGAGGGCAGTCAGAGTCCATAGGAGGAGGGCAGTCAGAGTCCATAGGAGGAGGGCAGTCAGAGTCCATAGGAGGGCAGTCAGAGTCCATAGGAGGGGGGCAGTCAGAGTCCATAGGAGGGCAGTCAGAGTCCATAGGAGCAGGGCAGTCAGAGTCCATATGAGGGCAGTCAGAGAACATAGGAGGGCAGTCAGAGTCCATAGGAGGGCAGTCAGAGTCCATAGGAGGAGGGCAGTCAGTGTCCATAGGAGGAGGGCAGTTAGAGTCCATAGGAGTGCAGTCAGAGTCCATAGGAGGAAGGCAGTCAGAGTCCATCGGAGGGCAGTCAGAGTCCATAGGAGGAGGGCAGTCAGAGTCTATAGGGGGGCAGTCAGAGTCCATATGAGGAGGGCAGTCAGAGTCCATAGGAGGAGGGCAGTCAGAGTCCATAGGAGGAGGGCAGTCAGAGTCCATAGGAGGAGGGCAGTCAGAGTCCATAGGACGAGGGCAGTCACAGTCCATAGGAGGAGGGCAGTCAGAGTCCATATGAGGGCAGTCAGAGTCCATAAGAGGGCAGTCAGAGTCCATAGGAGGAGGGCAGTCAGAGTCCATAGGAGGAGGGCAGTCAGAGTCCATAAGGGGGCAGTCAGAGTCCATAGGAGGGCAGTCAGAGTCCATAGGAGGGCAGTCAGAGTCCGTAGGAGGAGGAAAGTCAGAGTCCATATGAGGAAGGCAGTCAGAGTCCATAGGAGGGCAGTCAGAGTCCATAGGAGGAGGGCAGTCAGAGTCCATATGAGGAGGAAAGTCAGAGTCCATAGGAGGAGGGCAGTCAGAGTCCATAGGAGGAGGGCAGTCAGAGTCCATGGAGTGCAGTCAGAGGCCAATTGGGGGCAGTCAGATTCCATATGAGGGCAGTCAGAGTCCATATGAGGGCAGTCAGAGTCCAAAGGAGGAGGGCAGTCAGAGTCCATAGGAGGAGGGCAATCAGAGTCCATAGGAGGAGGGCAGTCAGAGTCCAAAGGAGGAGGGCAGTCAGAGTCCATAGGAGGAGGGCAATCAGAGTCCATAGGAGGAGGGCAGTCAGAGTCCATAGGAGGAGGGCAGTCAGAGTCCATAGGAGGGCAGTCAGAGTCCATAGGAGGGCAGTCAGAGTCCATAGGAGGAGGGCAGTCAGAGTCCATATGAGGGCAGTCAGAGTCCATAGGAGGAGGGCAGTCAGAGTCCATAGGAGGAGGGCAGTCAGAGTCCATTGGAGGAGGGAAGTCAGAGTCCATAGGAGGGCAGTCAGAGTCAATAGGAGGAGGGCAGTCAGAGTCCATAGGAGGAGGGCAGTCAGTCCATAGGAGGAGGGCAGTCAGAGTCCATAGGAGGAGGGCAGTCAGAGTCCATAGGAGGGCAGTCAGAGTCCATAGGAGGGGGGCAGTCAGAGTCCATAGGAGGGCAGTCAGAGTCCATAGGAGCAGGGCAGTCAGAGTCCATATGAGGGCAGTCAGAGAACATAGGAGGGCAGTCAGAGTCCATAGGAGGGCAGTCAGAGTCCATAGGAGGAGGGCAGTCAGTGTCCATAGGAGGAGGGCAGTTAGAGTCCATAGGAGTGCAGTCAGAGTCCATAGGAGGAAGGCAGTCAGAGTCCATCGGAGGGCAGTCAGAGTCCATAGGAGGAGGGCAGTCAGAGTCTATAGGGGGGCAGTCAGAGTCCATATGAGGAGGGCAGTCAGAGTCCATAGGAGGAGGGCAGTCAGAGTCCATAGGAGGAGGGCAGTCAGAGTCCATAGGAGGAGGGCAGTCAGAGTCCATAAGACGAGGGCAGTCACAGTCCATAGGAGGAGGGCAGTCAGAGTCCATATGAGGGCAGTCAGAGTCCATAAGAGGGCAGTCAGAGTCCATAGGAGGAGGGCAGTCAGAGTCCATAGGAGGAGGGCAGTCAGAGTCCATAAGGGGGCAGTCAGAGTCAGTAGGAGGAGGGCAGTCAGAGTCCATAGGAGGAGGGCAGTCAGAGTCCATAGGAGGAGGGCAGTCAGAGTCCGTAGGAGGAGGGCAATCAGAGTCCATAGGAGGAGGGCAGTCAGAGTCCATAGGAGGAGGGCAGTCAGAGTCCATAGGAGGAGGGCAGTCAGAGTCCATTGGAGGAGGGCAGTCAGAGTCCATAGGACGGCAGTCAGAGTCCATAGGAGGAGGGCAGTCAGAGTCCATAGGAGGAGGGCAGTTAGAGTCCATAGGAGGAGGGCAGTCAGAGTCCATAGGAGGGCAGTCAGAGTCCATAGGAGGGCAGTCAGAGTCCATAGGAGGGCAGTCAGAGTCCATAGGAGGAGGGCAGTCAGAGTCCATATGAGGGCAGTCAGAGTCCATAGGAGGGCAGTCAGAGTCCATAGGAGGGCAGTCAGAGTCCATAGGAGGAGGGCAGTCAGTGTCCATAGGAGGAGGGCAGTCAGTTTCCATAGGAGGAGGGCAGTTAGAGTCCATAGGAGTGCAGTCAGAGTCCATAGGAGGGCAGTCAGAGTCCATAGGAGGGCAGTCAGAGTCCATAGGAGGAGGGCAGTCAGAGTCTATAGGGGGGCAGTCAGAGTCCATAGGAGGAGGGCAGTCAGAGTCCATAGGAGGAGGGCAGTCAGAGTCCATAGGTGGAGGGCAGTCAGAGTCCATAGGACGAGGGCAGTCAGAGTCCATAGGACGAGGGCAGTCAGAGTCCATAGGACGAGGGCAGTCAGAGTCCATAGGAGGAGGGCAGTCAGAGTCCATATGAGGGCAGTCAGAGTCCATAAGAGGGCAGTCAGAGTCCATAGGAGGAGGGCAGTCAGAGTCCATAGGAGGAGGGCAGTCAGAGTCCATAAGAGGGCAGTCAGAGTCAGTAGGAGGAGGGCAGTCAGAGTCCATAGGAGGAGGGCAGTCAGAGTCCATAGGAGGAGGGCAGTCAGAGTCAGTAGGAGGAGGGCAGTCAGAGTCCATAGGAGGAGGGCAGTCAGAGTCCACAGGAGGAGGGCAGTCAGAGTCCATAGGAGGAGGGCAGTCAGAGTCCGTAGGAGGAGGGCAGTCAGAGTCCTTAGGAGGAGGGCAGTCAGAGTCCATAGGAGGAGGGCAGTCAGAGTCCATAGGAGGAGGGCAGTCAGAGTCAGTAGGAGGAGGGCAGTCAGAGTCCATAGGAGGAGGGCAGTCAGAGTCCGTAGGAGGAGGTCAGTCAGAGTCCATAGGACGAGGGCAGTCAGAGTCCATAGGAGGAGGGCAGTCAGAGTCCATATGAGGGCAGTCAGAGTCCATAAGAGGGCAGTCAGTGTCCATAGGAGGAGGGCAGTCAGAGTCCATAGGAGGAGGGCAGTCAGAGTCCATAGGAGGAGGGCAGTCAGAGTCCATAGGAGGAGGGCAGTCAGAGTCCATAGGACGAGGGCAGTCAGAGTCCATAGGACGAGGGCAGTCAGAGTCCATAGGAGGAGGGCAGTCAGAGTCCATAGGAGGAGGGCAGTCAGAGTCCATAGGAGGAGGGCAGTCAGAGTCCATAGGAGGAGGGCAGTCAGAGTCCATAGGAGGAGGGCAGTCAGAGTCCATAGGAGGAGGGCAGTCAGAGTCCATAGGAGGAGGGCAGTCAGAGTCCATAGGAGGAGGGCAGTCAGAGTCCATAGGAGGAGGGCAGTCAGAGTCCATAGGAGGGGGGCAGTCAGAGTCCATAGGAGGAGGGCAGTCAGAGTCCATAGGAGGAGGGCAGTCAGAGTCCATAGGAGGAGGGCAGTCAGAGTCCATATGAGGAGGGCAGTCAGAGTCCATATGAGGGCAGTCAGAGTCCATAAGAGGGCAGTCAGAGTCCATAGGAGGAGGGCAGTCAGAGTCCATAGGAGGAGGGCAGTCAGAGTCCATAAGAGGGCAGTCAGAGTCAGTAGGAGGAGGGCAGTCAGAGTCCATAGGAGGAGGGCAGTCAGAGTCCATAGGAGGAGGGCAGTCAGAGTCAGTAGGAGGAGGGCAGTCAGAGTCCATAGGAGGAGGGCAGTCAGAGTCCACAGGAGGAGGGCAGTCAGAGTCCATAGGAGGAGGGCAGTCAGAGTCAGTAGGAGGAGGGCAGTCAGAGTCCTTAGGAGGAGGGCAGTCAGAGTCCATAGGAGGAGGGCAGTCAGAGTCCATAGGAGGAGGGCAGTCAGAGTCAGTAGGAGGAGGGCAGTCAGAGTCCATAGGAGGAGGGCAGTCAGAGTCCGTAGGAGGAGGTCAGTCAGAGTCCATAGGACGAGGGCAGTCAGAGTCCATAGGAGGAGGGCAGTCAGAGTCCATATGAGGGCAGTCAGAGTCCATAAGAGGGCAGTCAGTGTCCATAGGAGGAGGGCAGTCAGAGTCCATAGGAGGAGGGCAGTCAGAGTCCATAGGAGGAGGGCAGTCAGAGTCCATAGGAGGAGGGCAGTCAGAGTCCATAGGACGAGGGCAGTCAGAGTCCATAGGACGAGGGCAGTCAGAGTCCATAGGAGGAGGGCAGTCAGAGTCCATAGGAGGAGGGCAGTCAGAGTCCATAGGAGGAGGGCAGTCAGAGTCCATAGGAGGAGGGCAGTCAGAGTCCATAGGAGGAGGGCAGTCAGAGTCCATAGGAGGAGGGCAGTCAGAGTCCATAGGAGGAGGGCAGTCAGAGTCCATAGGAGGAGGGCAGTCAGAGTCCATAGGAGGGGGGCAGTCAGAGTCCATAGGAGGAGGGCAGTCAGAGTCCATAGGAGGAGGGCAGTCAGAGTCCATAGGAGGAGGGCAGTCAGAGTCCATATGAGGGCAGTCAGAGTCCATAGGAGGGCAGTCAGAGTCCATAGGAGGGCAGTCAGAGTCCATAGGAGGAGGGCAGTCAGTGTCCATAGGAGGCGGGCAGTTAGAGTCCATAGGAGGAGGGCAGTCAGAGTCTATAGGGGGGCAGTCAGAGTCCATAGGAGGAGGGCAGTCAGAGTCCATAGGAGGAGGGCAGTCAGAGTCAGTAGGAGGAGGGCAGTCAGAGTCCATAGGAGGAGGGCAGTCAGAGTCCGTAGGAGGAGGGCAGTCAGAGTCCATAGGACGAGGGCAGTCAGAGTCCATAGGAGGAGGGCAGTCAGAGTCCATAGGAGGAGGGCAGTCAGAATCATATGAGGGCAGTCAGAGTCCATAAGAGGGCAGTCAGAGTCCATAGGAGGACTGCAGTCAGAGTCCATAGGAGGAGGGCAGTCAGAGTCCATAGGAGGAGGGCAGTCAGAGTCCGTAGGAGGAGGGCAGTCAGAGTCCGTAGGAGGAGTGCAGTCAGAGTCCATAGGAGGAGGGCAGTCAGTCCATAGGAGGAGGGCAGACAGAGTCCATAGGAGGAGGGCAGTCAGAGTCCATAGGAGGAGGGCAGTCAGAGTCCATAGGAGGGCAGTCAGAGTCCATAGGAGGGGGGCAGTCAGAGTCCATAGGAGGGCAGTCAGAGTCCATAGGAGGAGGGCAGTCAGAGTCCATATGAGGGCAGTCAGAGTCCATAGGAGGGCAGTCAGAGTCCATAGGAGGGCAGTCAGAGTCCATAGGAGGGCAGTCAGAGTCCATAGGAGGAGGGCAGTCAGTGTCCATAGGAGGAGGGCAGTTAGAGTCCATAGGAGTGCAGTCAGAGTCCATAGGAGGGCAGTCAGAGTCCATAGGAGGGCAGTCAGAGTCCATAGGAGGAGGGCAGTCAGAGTCTATAGGGGGCAGTCAGAGTCCATAGGAGGAGGGCAGTCAGAGTCCATAGGAGGAGGGCAGTCAGAGTCCATAGGAGGAGGGCAGTCAGAGTCCATAGGACGAGGGCAATCGGAGTCCATAGGAGGAGGGCAGTCAGAGTCCATATGAGGGCAGTCAGAGTCCATAAGAGGGCAGTCAGAGTCCATAGGAGGAGGGCAGTCAGAGTCCATAGGAGGAGGGCAGTCAGAGTCCATAAGAGGGCAGTCAGAGTCAGTAGGAGGAGGGCAGTCAGAGTCCATAGGAGGAGGGCAGTCAGTGTCCATAGGAGGAGGGCAGTCAGAGTCCATAGGAGGAGGGCAGTCAGAGTCCGTAGGAGGAGGGCAGTCAGAGTCCATAGGAGGAGGGCAGTCAGAGTCCATAGGAGGAGGGCAGTCAGAGTCCATAGGAGGAGGGCAGTCAGAATCAGTAGGAGGAGGGCAGTCAGAGTCCATAGGAGGAGGGCAGTCAGAGTCCGTAGGAGGAGGGCAGTCAGAGTCCATAGGACAAGGGCAGTCAGAGTCCATAGGAGGAGGGCAGTCAGAGTCCATATGAGGGCAGTCAGAGTCCATAAGAGGGCAGTCAGAGTCCATAGGAGGAGGGCAGTCAGAGTCCATAGGAGGAGGGCAGTCAGAGTCCATAGGAGGAGGGCAGTCAGAGTCCATAGGAGGAGGGCAGTCAGAGTCCGTAGGAGGAGGGCAGTCAGAGTCCGTAGGAGGAGGGCAGTCAGAGTCTGTAGGAGGAGGGGAGTCAGAGTCCATAGGAGGAGGGCAGTCAGAGTCCATAGGAGGAGGGCAGTCAGTGTCCATAGGAGGAGGGCAGTCAGAGTCCATAGGAGGAGGGCAGTCAGAGTCCATAGGAGGAGGGCAGTCAGAGTCAGTAGGAGGAGGGCAGTCAGAGTCCATAGGAGGAGGGCAGTCAGAGTCCGTAGGAGGAGGGCAGTCAGAGTCCATAGGACGAGGGCAGTCAGAGTCCATAGGAGGAGGGCAGTCAGAATCATATGAGGGCAGTCAGAGTCCATAAGAGGGCAGTCAGAGTCCATAGGAGGACTGCAGTCAGAGTCCATAGGAGGAGGGCAGTCAGAGTCCATAGGAGGAGGGCAGTCAGAGTCCGTAGGAGGAGGGCAGTCAGAGTCCGTAGGAGGAGTGCAGTCAGAGTCCATAGGAGGAGGGCAGTCAGTCCATAGGAGGAGGGCAGCCAGAGTCCATAGGAGGAGGGCAGTCAGAGTCCATAGGAGGAGGGCAGTCAGAGTCCATAGGAGGGCAGTCAGAGTCCATAGGAGGGGGGCAGTCAGAGTCCATAGGAGGGCAGTCAGAGTCCATAGGAGGAGGGCAGTCAGAGTCCATATGAGGGCAGTCAGAGTCCGTAGGAGGGCAGTCAGAGTCCATAGGAGGGCAGTCAGAGTCCATAGGAGGGCAGTCAGAGTCCATAGGAGGAGGGCAGTCAGAGTCCATAGGAGGAGGGCAGTCAGTGTCCATAGGAGGAGGGCAGTTAGAGTCCATAGGAGTGCAGTCAGAGTCCATAGGAGGGCAGTCAGAGTCCATAGGAGGGCAGTCAGAGTCCATAGGAGGAGGGCAGTCAGAGTCTATAGGGGGCAGTCAGAGTCCATAGGAGGAGGGCAGTCAGAGTCCATAGGAGGAGGGCAGTCAGAGTCCATAGGAGGAGGGCAGTCAGAGTCCATAGGACGAGGGCAATCGGAGTCCATAGGAGGAGGGCAGTCAGAGTCCATATGAGGGCAGTCAGAGTCCATAGGAGGAGGGCAGTCAGAGTCCATAGGAGGAGGGCAGTCAGAGTCCATAGGAGGAGGGCAGTCAGAGTCCATAGGAGGAGGGCAGTCAGAGTCCGTAGGAGGAGGGCAGTCAGAGTCCGTAGGAGGAGGGCAGTCAGAGTCCGTAGGAGGAGGGCAGTCAGAGTCCATAGGAGGAGGGCAGTCAGAGTCCATAGGAGGAGGGCAGTCAGTGTCCATAGGAGGAGGGCAGTCAGAGTCCATAGGAGGAGGGCAGTCAGAGTCCATAGGAGGAGGGCAGTCAGAGTCAGTAGGAGGAGGGCAGTCAGAGTCCATAGGAGGAGGGCAGTCAGAGTCCGTAGGAGGAGGGCAGTCAGAGTCCATAGGACGAGGGCAGTCAGAGTCCATAGGAGGAGGGCAGTCAGAATCATATGAGGGCAGTCAGAGTCCATAAGAGGGCAGTCAGAGTCCATAGGAGGACTGCAGTCAGAGTCCATAGGAGGAGGGCAGTCAGAGTCCATAGGAGGAGGGCAGTCAGAGTCCGTAGGAGGAGGGCAGTCAGAGTCCGTAGGAGGAGTGCAGTCAGAGTCCATAGGAGGAGGGCAGTCAGTCCATAGGAGGAGGGCAGCCAGAGTCCATAGGAGGAGGGCAGTCAGAGTCCATAGGAGGAGGGCAGTCAGAGTCCATAGGAGGGCAGTCAGAGTCCATAGGAGAGGGGCAGTCAGAGTCCATAGGAGGGCAGTCAGAGTCCATAGGAGGAGGGCAGTCAGAGTCCATATGAGGGCAGTCAGAGTCCGTAGGAGGGCAGTCAGAGTCCATAGGAGGGCAGTCAGAGTCCATAGGAGGGCAGTCAGAGTCCATAGGAGGAGGGCAGTCAGAGTCCATAGGAGGAGGGCAGTCAGTGTCCATAGGAGGAGGGCAGTTAGAGTCCATAGGAGTGCAGTCAGAGTCCATAGGAGGGCAGTCAGAGTCCATAGGAGGGCAGTCAGAGTCCATAGGAGGAGGGCAGTCAGAGTCTATAGGGGGCAGTCAGAGTCCATAGGAGGAGGGCAGTCAGAGTCCATAGGAGGAGGGCAGTCAGAGTCCATAGGAGGAGGGCAGTCAGAGTCCATAGGACGAGGGCAATCGGAGTCCATAGGAGGAGGGCAGTCAGAGTCCATATGAGGGCAGTCAGAGTCCATAAGAGGGCAGTCAGAGTCCACAGGAGGAGGGCAGTCAGAGTCCATAGGAGGAGGGCAGTCAGAGTCCATAAGAGGGCAGTCAGAGTCAGTAGGAGGAGGGCAGTCAGAGTCCATAGGAGGAGGGCAGTCAGTGTCCATAGGAGGAGGGCAGTCAGAGTCCATAGGAGGAGGGCAGTCAGAGTCCGTAGGAGGAGGGCAGTCAGAGTCCATAGGAGGAGGGCAGTCAGAGTCCATAGGAGGAGGGCAGTCAGAGTCCATAGGAGGAGGGCAGTCAGAATCAGTAGGAGGAGGGCAGTCAGAGTCCATAGGAGGAGGGCAGTCAGAGTCCGTAGGAGGAGGGCAGTCAGAGTCCATAGGACAAGGGCAGTCAGAGTCCATAGGAGGAGGGCAGTCAGAGTCCATATGAGGGCAGTCAGAGTCCATAAGAGGGCAGTCAGAGTCCATAGGAGGAGGGCAGTCAGAGTCCATAGGAGGAGGGCAGTCAGAGTCCATAGGAGGAGGGCAGTCAGAGTCCATAGGAGGAGGGCAGTCAGAGTCCGTAGGAGGAGGGCAGTCAGAGTCCGTAGGAGGAGGGCAGTCAGAGTCCGTAGGAGGAGGGCAGTCAGAGTCCATAGGAGGAGGGCAGTCAGTGTCCATAGGAGGAGGGCAGTCAGAGTCCATAGGAGGAGGGCAGTCAGAGTCCATAGGAGGAGGGCAGTCAGAGTCCATAGGAGGAGGGCAGTCAGAGTCCATAGGAGGAGGGCAGTCAGAGTCCATATGAGGGCAGTCAGAGTCCATAAGAGGGCAGTCAGTGTCCATAGGAGGAGGGCAGTCAAAGTCCATAGGAGGAGGGCAGTCAGAGTCCATAGGAGGAGGGCAGTCAGAGTCCATAGGAGGAGGGCAGTCAGAGTCCATAGGAGGAGGGCAGTCAGAGTCCATAGTAGGAGGGCAGTCAGAGTCCATAGGAGGAGGGCAGTCAGAGTCCATAGGAGGAGGGCAGTCAGAGTCCATAGGAGGAGGGCAGTCAGAGTCCATAGGAGGGCAGTCAGAGTCCATAGGAGGGGGGCAGTCAGAGTCCATAGGAGGGAAGTCAGAGTCCATAGGAGGAGGGCAGTCAGAGTCCATATGAGGGCAGTCAGAGTCCATAGGAGGGCAGTCAGAGTCCATAGGAGGGCAGTCAGAGTCCATAGGAGGAGGGCAGTCAGTGTCCATAGGAGGAGGGCAGTTAGAGTCCATAGGAGGAGGGCAGTCAGAGTCTATATGGGGGCAGTCAGAGTCCATAGGAGAAGGGCAGTCAGAGTCCATAGGAGGAGGGCAGTCAGAGTCCATAGGAGGAGGGCAGTCAGAGTCAGTAGGAGGAGGGCAGTCAGAGTCCATGGGAGGAGGGCAGTCAGAGTCCGTAGGAGGAGGGCAGTCAGAGTCCATAGGACGAGGGCAGTCAGAGTCCATAGGAGGAGGGCAGTCAGAATCATATGAGGGCAGTCAGAGTCCATAAGAGGGCAGTCAGAGTCCATAGGAGGAGGGCAGTCAGAGTCCATAGGAGGAGGGCAGTCAGAGTCCATAGGAGGAGGGCAGTCAGAGTCCATAGGAGGAGGGCAGTCAGAGTCCGTAGGAGGAGGGCAGTCAGAGTCCGTAGGAGGAGGGCAGTCAGAGTCCGTAGGAGGAGGGCAGTCAGAGTCCATAGGAGGAGGGCAGTCAGAGTCCATAGGAGGAGTGCAGTCAGAGTCCATAGGAGGAGGGCAGTCAGAGTCCATAGGAGGAGGGCAGTCAGAGTCCATAGGAGGAGGGCAGTCAGAGTCCGTAGTAGGAGGGCAGTCAGAGTCCGTAGGAGGAGTGCAGTCAGAGTCCATAGGAGGAGGGCAGTCAGAGTCCATAGGAGGAGGGCAGCCAGAGTCCATAGGAGGAGGGCAGTCAGAGTCCATAGGAGGAGGGCAGTCAGAGTCCATAGGAAGAGGGCAGTCAGAGTCCATAGGAGGGCAGTCAGAGTCCATAGGAGGGGGGCAGTCAGAGTCCATAGGAGGGCAGTCAGAGTCCATAGGAGGAGGGCAGTCAGAGTCCATATGAGGGCAGTCAGAGTCCGTAGGAGGGCAGTCAGAGTCCATAAGAGGGCAGTCAGAGTCAGTAGGAGGAGGGCAGTCAGTGTCCATAGGAGGAGGGCAGTCAGTGTCCATAGGAGGAGGGCAGTCAGAGTCCATAGGAGGAGGGCAGTCAGAGTCTGTAGGAGGAGGGCAGTCAGAGTCCATCGGAGGAGGGCAGTCAGAGTCCATAGGAGGAGGGCAGTCAGAGTCCATAGGAGGAGGGCAGTCAGAATCAGTAGGAGGAGGGCAGTCAGAGTCCATAGGAGGAGGGCAGTCAGAGTCCGTAGGAGGAGGGCAGTCAGAGTCCATAGGACAAGGGCAGTCAGAGTCCATAGGAGGAGGGCAGTCAGAGTCCATATGAGGGCAGTCAGAGTCCATAAGAGGGCAGTCAGAGTCCATAGGAGGAGGGCAGTCAGAGTCCATAGGACGAGGGCAGTCGGAGTCCATAGGAGGAGGGCAGTCAGAGTCCATATGAGGGCAGTCAGAGTCCATAAGAGGGCAGTCAGAGTCCATAGGAGGAGGGCAGTCAGAGTCCATAGGAGGAGGGCAGTCAGAGTCCATAAGAGGGCAGTCAGAGTCAGTAGGAGGAGGGCAGTCAGAGTCCATAGGAGGAGGGCAGTCAGTGTCCATAGGAGGAGGGCAGTCAGAGTCCATAGGAGGAGGGCAGTCAGAGTCTGTAGGAGGAGGGCAGTCAGAGTCCATATGAAGGCAGTCAGAGTCCATAAGAGGGCAGTCAGAGTCCATAGGAGGAGGGCAGTCAGAGTCCATAGGAGGAGGGCAGTCAGAGTCCATAAGAGGGCAGTCAGAGTCAGTAGGAGGAGGGCAGTCAGTGTCCATAGGAGGAGGGCAGTCAGTGTCCATAGGAGGAGGGCAGTCAGAGTCCATAGGAGGAGGGCAGTCAGAGTCTGTAGGAGGAGGGCAGTCAGAGTCCATCGGAGGAGGGCAGTCAGAGTCCATAGGAGGAGGGCAGTCAGAGTCCATAGGAGGAGGGCAGTCAGAATCAGTAGGAGGAGGGCAGTCAGAGTCCATAGGAGGAGGGCAGTCAGAGTCCGTAGGAGGAGGGCAGTCAGAGTCCATAGGACAAGGGCAGTCAGAGTCCATAGGAGGAGGGCAGTCAGAGTCCATATGAGGGCAGTCAGAGTCCATAAGAGGGCAGTCAGAGTCCATAGGAGGAGGGCAGTCAGAGTCCATAGGAGGAGGGCAGTCAGAGTCCATAGGAGGAGGGCAGTCAGAGTCCATAGGAGGAGGGCAGTCAGAGTCCGTAGGAGGAGGGCAGTCAGAGTCCGTAGGAGGAGGGCAGTCAGAGTCCATAGGAGGAGGGCAGTCAGAGTCCATAGGAGGAGGGCAGTCAGTGTCCATAGGAGGAGGGCAGTTAGAGTCCATAGGAGTGCAGTCAGAGTCCATAGGAGGGCAGTCAGAGTCCATAGGAGGGCAGTCAGAGTCCATAGGAGGAGGGCAGTCAGAGTCTATAGGGGGGGCAGTCTGAGTCCATAGGAGGAGGGCAGTCAGAGTCCATAGGAGGAGGGCAGTCAGAGTCCATAGGAGGAGGGCAGTCAGAGTCCATAGGACGAGGGCAGTCGGAGTCCATAGGAGGAGGGCAGTCAGAGTCCATATGAGGGCAGTCAGAGTCCATAAGAGGGCAGTCAGAGTCCATAGGAGGAGGGCAGTCAGAGTCCATAGGAGGAGGGCAGTCAGAGTCCATAAGAGGGCAGTCAGAGTCAGTAGGAGGAGGGCAGTCAGAGTCCATAGGAGGAGGGCAGTCAGTGTCCATAGGAGGAGGGCAGTCAGAGTCCATAGGAGGAGGGCAGTCAGAGTCTGTAGGAGGAGGGCAGTCAGAGTCCATCGGAGGAGGGCAGTCAGAGTCCATAGGAGGAGGGCAGTCAGAGTCCATAGGAGGAGGGCAGTCAGAATCAGTAGGAGGAGGGCAGTCAGAGTCCATAGGAGGAGGGCAGTCAGAGTCCGTAGGAGGAGGGCAGTCAGAGTCCATAGGAGGAGGGCAGTCAGAGTCCATAGGAGGGCAGTCAGAGTCCATAGGAGGGGGGCAGTCAGAGTCCATAGGAGGGCAGTCAGAGTCCATAGGAGGAGGGCAGTCAGAGTCCATATGAGGGCAGTCAGAGTCCATAGGAGGGCAGTCAGAGTCCATAGGAGGGCAGTCAGAGTCCATAGGAGGGCAGTCAGTGTCCATAGGAGGAGGGCAGTCAGAGTCTATATGGGGGCAGTCAGAGTCCATAGGAGAAGGGCAGTCAGAGTCCATAGGAGGAGGGCAGTCAGAGTCCATAGGAGGAGGGCAGTCAGAGTCCATAGGAGGAGGGCAGTCAGAGTCAGTAGGAGGAGGGCAGTCAGAGTCCATAGGAGGAGGGCAGTCAGAGTCCGTAGGAGGAGGGCAGTCAGAGTCCATAGGACGAGGGCAGTCAGAGTCCATAGGAGGAGGGCAGTCAGAATCATATGAGGGCAGTCAGAGTCCATAAGAGGGCAGTCAGAGTCCATAGGAGGAGGGCAGTCAGAGTCCATAGGAGGAGGGCAGTCAGAGTCCATAGGAGGAGGGCAGTCAGAGTCCATAGGAGGAGGGCAGTCAGAGTCCGTAGGAGGAGGGCAGTCAGAGTCCGTAGGAGGAGGGCAGTCAGAGTCCGTAGGAGGAGGGCAGTCAGAGTCCATAGGAGGAGTGCAGTCAGAGTCCATAGGAGGAGGGCAGTCAGAGTCCATAGGAGGAGGGCAGTCAGAGTCCATAGGAGGAGGGCAGTCAGAGTCCATAGGAGGAGGGCAGTCAGAGTCCATAGGAGGAGGGCAGTCAGAGTCCATAGGAGGGCAGTCAGAGTCCATAGGAGGGGGGCAGTCAGAGTCCTTAGGAGGGCAGTCAGAGTCCATAGGAGGGCAGTCAGAGTCCATAGGAGGAGGGCAGTCAGAGTCCATATGAGGGCAGTCAGAGTCCATAGGAGGGCAGTCAGAGTCCATAGGAGGGCAGTCAGAGTCCATAGGAGGAGGGCAGTCAGAGTCCATAGGAGGAGGGCAGTCAGAGTCTGTAGGAGGAGGGCAGTCAGAGTCCATCGGAGGAGGGCAGTCAGAGTCCATAGGAGGAGGGCAGTCAGAGTCCATAGGAGGAGGGCAGTCAGAATCAGTAGGAGGAGGGCAGTCAGAGTCCATAGGAGGAGGGCAGTCAGAGTCCGTAGGAGGAGGGCAGTCAGAGTCCATAGGACAAGGGCAGTCAGAGTCCATAGGAGGAGGGCAGTCAGAGTCCATATGAGGGCAGTCAGAGTCCATAAGAGGGCAGTCAGAGTCCATAGGAGGAGGGCAGTCAGAGTCCATAGGAGGAGGGCAGTCAGAGTCCATAGGAGGAGGGCAGTCAGAGTCCATAGGAGGAGGGCAGTCAGAGTCCGTAGGAGGAGGGCAGTCAGAGTCCGTAGGAGGAGGGCAGTCAGAGTCCATAGGAGGAGGGCAGTCAGAGTCCATAGGAGGAGGGCAGTCAGAGTCCATAGGAGGAGGGCAGTCAGAGTCCATAGGAGGAGGGCAGTCAGAGTCCATAGGAGGAGGGCAGTCAGAGTCCATAGGAGGAGGGCAGTCAGAGTCCATAGGAGGAGGGCAGTCAGAGTCCATAGGAGGAGGGCAGTCAGAGTCCATAGGAGGAGGGCAGTCAGAGTCAGTAGGAGGAGGGCAGTCAGAGTCCCAACGAACAGGTGGCCAAAGATCTGGCCAGAGGGATCGTTGAGAAGAAGCTGGCTGCTTGTGTCAACATCGTCCCCAAAATCCCATCTGTATATGAATCGCAGGGGAAGATCCAGGAGGATAGTGAATTTTTGCTGATGATAAAGACCAGAAGCTCTAAGGTTGCGTCTCTGCGTCCATAGGAGGAGGGCAGTCAGAGTCCATAGGAGGAGGGCAGTCAGAGTCCATAGGACGAGGGCAGTCAGAGTCCATAGGAGGAGGGCAGTCAGAGACAATATGAGGGCAGTCAGAGTCCATAAGAGGGCAGTCAGAGTCCATAGGAGGAGGGCAGTCAGAGTCCATAGGAGGAGGGCAGTCAGAGTCCATAGGAGGAGGGCAGTCAGAGTCCATAGGAGGAGGGCAGTCAGAGTCCATAGGAGGAGGGCAGTCAGAGTCCGTAGGAGGAGGGCAGTCAGAGTCCATAGGAGGAGGGCAGTCAGAGTCCATAGGAGGAGGGCAGTCAGAGTCCATAGGAGGAGGGCAGTCAGAGTCCATAGGAGGAGGGCAGTCAGAGTCCATATGAGGGCAGTCAGAGTCCATAAGAGGGCAATCAGAGTCCATAGGAGGAGGGCAGTCAGAGTCCATAGGAGGAGGGCAGTCAGAGTACATAGGAGGAGGGCAGTCAGAGTCCGTAGGAGGAGGGCAGTCAGAGTCAGTAGGAGGAGGGCAGTCAGAGTCCATAGGAGGAGGGCAGTCAGAGTCCGTAGGAGGAGGGCAGTCAGAGTCCCAACGAACAGGTGGCCAATGATCTGGCCAGAGGGATCGTTGAGAAGAAGCTGGCTGCTTGTGTCAACATCTTCCCCAAAATCACATCTGTATATGAATCGCAGGGGAAGATCCAGGAGGATAGTGAATTTTTGCTGATGATAAAGACCAGAAGCTCTAAGGTTGCGTCTCTGCGTCCATAGGAGGAGGGCAGTCAGAGTCCATAGGAGGAGGGCAGTCAGAGTCCATAGGACGAGGGCAGTCAGAGTCCATAGGAGGAGGGCAGTCAGAGACCATATGAGGGCAGTCAGAGTCCATAAGAGGGCAGTCAGAGTCCATAGGAGGAGGGCAGTCAGAGTCCATAGGAGGAGGGCAGTCAGAGTCCATAGGAGGAGGGCAGTCAGAGTCCATAGGAGGAGGGCAGTCAGAGTCCGTAGGAGGAGGGCAGTCAGAGTCCGTAGGAGGAGGGCAGTCAGAGTCCATAGGAGGAGGGCAGTCAGAGTCCATAGGAGGAGGGCAGTCAGAGTCCATAGGAGGAGGGCAGTCAGAGTCCATATGAGGGCAGTCAGAGTCCATAAGAGGGCAGTCAGAGTCCATAGGAGGAGGGCAGTCAGAGTCCATAGGAGGAGGGCAGTCAGAGTACATAGGAGGAGGGCAGTCAGAGTCCGTAGGAGGAGGGCAGTCAGAGTCCATAGGAGGAGGGCAGTCAGAGTCCATAGGAGGAGGGCAGTCAGAGTCCGTAGGAGGAGGGCAGTCAGAGTCCCAACGAACAGGTGGCCAAAGATCTGTCCAGAGGGATCGTTGAGAAGAAGCTGGCTGCTTGTGTCAACATCGTCCCCAAAATCACATCTGTATATGAATCGCAGGGGAAGATCCAGGAGGATAGTGAATTTTTGCTGATGATAAAGACCAGAAGCTCTAAGGTTGCGTCTCTGCGTCCATAGGAGGAGGGCAGTCAGAGTCCATAGGAGGAGGTCAGTCAGAGTCCATAGGACGAGGGCAGTCAGAGTCCATAGGAGGAGGGCAGTCAGAGACCATATGAGGGCAGTCAGAGTCCATAGGAGGAGGGCAGTCAGAGTCCATAGGAGGAGGGCAGTCAGAGTCCATAGGAGGAGGGCAGTCAGAGTCCATAGGAGGAGGGCAGTCAGAGTCCATAGGAGGAGGGCAGTCAGAGTCCGTAGGAGGAGGGCAGTCAGAGTCCATAGGAGGAGCGCAGTCAGAGTCCATAGGAGGAGGGCAGTCAGAGTCCATAGGAGGAGGGCAGTCAGAGTCCATAGGAGGAGGGCAGTCAGAGTCCATAGGAGGAGGGCAGTCAGAGTCCATAGGAGGAGGGCAGTCAGAGTCCATATGAGGGCAGTCAGAGTCCATAGGAGGAGGGCAGTCAGAGTCCATAGGAGGAGGGCAGTCAGAGTCCATAGGAGGAGGGCAGTCAGAGTCCATAGGAGGAGGGCAGTCAGAGTCCGTAGGAGGAGGGCAGTCAGAGTCCGTAGGAGGAGGGCATTCAGAGTCAGTAGGAGGAGGGCAGTCAGAGTCCATAGGAGGAGGGCAGTCAGAGTCCGTAGGAGGAGGGCAGTCAGAGTCCGTAGGAGGAGGGCAGTCAGAGTCCGTAGGAGGAGGGCAGTCAGAGTCCGTAGGAGGAGGGCAGTCAGAGTCCATAGGAGGAGGGCAGTCAGAGTCCATAGGAGGAGGGCAGTCAGAGTCAGTAGGAGGAGGGCAGTCAGAGTCCATAGGAGGGCAGTCAGAGTCCATAGGAGGAGGGCAGTCAGAGTCCATAGGAGGAGGGCAGTCAGAGTCCATAGGAGGAGGGCAGTCAGAGTCCATAGGAGGAGGGCAGTCAGAGTCCATAGGAGGAGGGCAGTCAGAGTCCGTAGGAGGAGGGCAGTCAGAGTCCATAGGAGGAGGGCAGTCAGAGTCCATAGGAGGAGGGCAGTCAGAGTCCATTGGAGGAGGGCAGTCAGAGTCAGTAGGAGGAGGGCAGTCAGAGTCCATAGGAGGGCAGTCAGAGTCCATAGGAGGAGGGCAGTCAGAGTCCATATGAGGGCAGTCAGAGTCCATAGGAGGAGGGCATTCAGAGTCCATAGGAGGAGGGCAGTCAGAGTCCATAGGAGGAGGGCAGTCAGAGTCCATAGGAGGAGGGCAGTCAGAGTCCATTGGAGGAGGGCAGTCAGAGTCCATAGGAGGAGGGCAGTCAGAGACCATAGGAGGAGGTCAGTCAGAGTCCGTAGGAGGAGGGCAGTCAGAGTCCATAGGAGGAGGGCAGTCAGAGTCCATAGGAGGAGGGCAGTCAGAGTCAGTAGGAGGAGGGCAGTCAGAGTCCATAGGAGGAGGGCAGTCAGAGTCCATATGAGGGCAGTCAGAGTCCATAAGAGGGCAATCAGAGTCCATAGGAGGAGGGCAGTCAGAGTCCATAGGAGGAGGGCAGTCAGAGTACATAGGAGGAGGGCAGTCAGAGTCCGTAGGAGGAGGGCAGTCAGAGTCAGTAGGAGGAGGGCAGTCAGAGTCCATAGGAGGAGGGCAGTCAGAGTCCGTAGGAGGAGGGCAGTCAGAGTCCCAACGAACAGGTGGCCAATGATCTGGCCAGAGGGATCGTTGAGAAGAAGCTGGCTGCTTGTGTCAACATCTTCCCCAAAATCACATCTGTATATGAATCGCAGGGGAAGATCCAGGAGGATAGTGAATTTTTGCTGATGATAAAGACCAGAAGCTCTAAGGTTGCGTCTCTGCGTCCATAGGAGGAGGGCAGTCAGAGTCCATAGGAGGAGGGCAGTCAGAGTCCATAGGACGAGGGCAGTCAGAGTCCATAGGAGGAGGGCAGTCAGAGACCATATGAGGGCAGTCAGAGTCCATAAGAGGGCAGTCAGAGTCCATAGGAGGAGGGCAGTCAGAGTCCATAGGAGGAGGGCAGTCAGAGTCCATAGGAGGAGGGCAGTCAGAGTCCATAGGAGGAGGGCAGTCAGAGTCCGTAGGAGGAGGGCAGTCAGAGTCCGTAGGAGGAGGGCAGTCAGAGTCCATAGGAGGAGGGCAGTCAGAGTCCATAGGAGGAGGGCAGTCAGAGTCCATAGGAGGAGGGCAGTCAGAGTCCATATGAGGGCAGTCAGAGTCCATAAGAGGGCAGTCAGAGTCCATAGGAGGAGGGCAGTCAGAGTCCATAGGAGGAGGGCAGTCAGAGTACATAGGAGGAGGGCAGTCAGAGTCCGTAGGAGGAGGGCAGTCAGAGTCCATAGGAGGAGGGCAGTCAGAGTCCATAGGAGGAGGGCAGTCAGAGTCCGTAGGAGGAGGGCAGTCAGAGTCCCAACGAACAGGTGGCCAAAGATCTGTCCAGAGGGATCGTTGAGAAGAAGCTGGCTGCTTGTGTCAACATCGTCCCCAAAATCACATCTGTATATGAATCGCAGGGGAAGATCCAGGAGGATAGTGAATTTTTGCTGATGATAAAGACCAGAAGCTCTAAGGTTGCGTCTCTGCGTCCATAGGAGGAGGGCAGTCAGAGTCCATAGGAGGAGGTCAGTCAGAGTCCATAGGACGAGGGCAGTCAGAGTCCATAGGAGGAGGGCAGTCAGAGACCATATGAGGGAAGTCAGAGTCCATAGGAGGAGGGCAGTCAGAGTCCATAGGAGGAGGGCAGTCAGAGTCCATAGGAGGAGGGCAGTCAGAGTCCATAGGAGGAGGGCAGTCAGAGTCCATAGGAGGAGGGCAGTCAGAGTCCGTAGGAGGAGGGCAGTCAGAGTCCATAGGAGGAGCGCAGTCAGAGTCCATAGGAGGAGGGCAGTCAGAGTCCATAGGAGGAGGGCAGTCAGAGTCCATAGGAGGAGGGCAGTCAGAGTCCATAGGAGGAGGGCAGTCAGAGTCCATAGGAGGAGGGCAGTCAGAGTCCATATGAGGGCAGTCAGAGTCCATAGGAGGAGGGCAGTCAGAGTCCATAGGAGGAGGGCAGTCAGAGTCCATAGGAGGAGGGCAGTCAGAGTCCATAGGAGGAGGGCAGTCAGAGTCCGTAGGAGGAGGGCAGTCAGAGTCCGTAGGAGGAGGGCATTCAGAGTCAGTAGGAGGAGGGCAGTCAGAGTCCATAGGAGGAGGGCAGTCAGAGTCCGTAGGAGGAGGGCAGTCAGAGTCCGTAGGAGGAGGGCAGTCAGAGTCCGTAGGAGGAGGGCAGTCAGAGTCCGTAGGAGGAGGGCAGTCAGAGTCCATAGGAGGAGGGCAGTCAGAGTCCATAGGAGGAGGGCAGTCAGAGTCAGTAGGAGGAGGGCAGTCAGAGTCCATAGGAGGGCAGTCAGAGTCCATAGGAGGAGGGCAGTCAGAGTCCATAGGAGGAGGGCAGTCAGAGTCCATAGGAGGAGGGCAGTCAGAGTCCATAGGAGGAGGGCAGTCAGAGTCCATAGGAGGAGGGCAGTCAGAGTCCGTAGGAGGAGGGCAGTCAGAGTCCATAGGAGGAGGGCAGTCAGAGTCCATAGGAGGAGGGCAGTCAGAGTCCATTGGAGGAGGGCAGTCAGAGTCAGTAGGAGGAGGGCAGTCAGAGTCCATAGGAGGGCAGTCAGAGTCCATAGGAGGAGGGCAGTCAGAGTCCATATGAGGGCAGTCAGAGTCCATAGGAGGAGGGCATTCAGAGTCCATAGGAGGAGGGCAGTCAGAGTCCATAGGAGGAGGGCAGTCAGAGTCCATAGGAGGAGGGCAGTCAGAGTCCATTGGAGGAGGGCAGTCAGAGTCCATAGGAGGAGGGCAGTCAGAGACCATAGGAGGAGGTCAGTCAGAGTCCGTAGGAGGAGGGCAGTCAGAGTCCATAGGAGGAGGGCAGTCAGAGTCCATAGGAGGAGGGCAGTCAGAGTCAGTAGGAGGAGGGCAGTCAGAGTCCATAGGAGGAGGGCAGTCAGAGTCCGTAGGAGGAGGGCAGTCAGAGTCCGTAGGAGGAGGGCAGTCAGAGTCCATAGGACGAGGGCAGTCAGAGTCCATAGGAGGAGGGCAGTCAGAGTCCATATGAGGGCAGTCAGAGTCCATAAGAGGGCAGTCAGAGTCCATAAGAGGGCAGTCAGAGTCCATAGGAGGAGGGCAGTCAGAGTCCATAGGAGGAGGGCAGTCAGAGTACATAGGAGGAGGGCAGTCAGAGTCTGTAGGAGGAGGGCAGTCAGAGTCCATAGGAGGAGGGCAGTCAGAGTCAGTAGGAGGAGGGCAGTCAGAGTCCATAGGAGGAGGGCAGTCAGAGTCCGTAGGAGGAGGGCAGTCAGAGTCCATAGGACGAGGGCAGTCAGAGTCCATAGGAGGAGGGCATTCAGAGACCATATGAGGGCAGTCAGAGTCCATAAGAGGGCAGTCAGAGTCCATAAGAGGGCAGTCAGAGTCCATAGGAGGAGGGCAGTCAGAGTCCATAGGAGCAGGGCAGTCAGAGTCCATAGGAGGAGGGCAGTCAGAGTCCGTAGGAGGAGGGCAGTCAGAGTCCATAGGAGCAGGGCAGTCAGAGTCCATAGGAGGAGGGCAGTCAGAGTCCATAGGAGGAGGGCAGTCAGAGTCCATAGGAGGATGGCAGTCAGAGTCCATAGGAGGATGGCAGTCAGAGTCCGTAGGAGGAGGGCAGTCAGAGTCCGTAGGAGGAGGGCAGTCAGAGTCCATAGGAGGAGGGCAGTCAGAGTCCATAGGAGGAGGGCAGTCAGAGTCCATAGGAGGAGGGCAGTCAGAGTCCATATGAGGGCAGTCAGAGTCCATAGGAGGAGGGCAGTCAGAGTCCATAGGAGGGCAGTCAGAGTCCATAGGAGGAGGGCAGTCAGAGTCCATATGAGGGCAGTCAGAGTCCATAGGAGGAGGGCAGTCAGAGTCCATAGGAGGGCAGTCAGAGTCCATAGGAGGAGGGCAGTCAGAGTCCATATGTGGGCAGTCAGAGTCCATAGGAGGAGGGCAGTCAGAGTCCATAGGAGGAGGGCAGTCAGAGTCCATAGGAGGAGGGCAGTCAGAGTCCATAGGAGGAGGGCAGTCAGAGTCCATTGGAGGAGGGCAGTCAGAGTCCATAGGAGGGCAGTCAGAGTCCATAGGAGGAGGGCAGTCAGAGTCCATAGGAGGAGGGCAGTCAGAGTCCATAGGAGGAGGGCAGTCAGAGTCCATAGGAGGAGGGCAGTCAGAGTCCGTAGGAGGAGGGCAGTCAGAGTCCATAGGAGGAGGGCAGTCAGAGTCCATATGAGGGCAGTCAGAGTCCATAGGAGGAGGGCAGTCAGAGTCCATAGGAGGAGGGCAGTCAGAGTCCATAGGAGGAGGGCAGTCAGAGTCAGTAGGAGGAGGGCAGTCAGAGTCCATAGGAGGGCAGTCAGAGTCCATAGGAGGAGGGCAGTCAGAGTCCATAGGAGGAGGGCAGTCAGAGTCCATAGGAGGAGGGCAGTCAGAGTCCATAGGAGGAGGGCAGTCAGAGTCCATAGGAGGAGGGCAGTCAGAGTCCATAGGAGGAGGGCAGTCAGAGTCCATAGGAGGAGGGCAGTCAGAGTCCATTGGAGGAGGGCAGTCAGAGTCCATAGGAGGGCAGTCAGAGTCCATAGGAGGAGGGCAGTCAGAGTCCATAGGAGGAGGGCAGTCAGAGTCCATAGGAGGAGGGCAGTCAGAGTCCATAGGAGGAGGGCAGTCAGAGTCCATAGGAGGAGGGCAGTCAGAGTCCATATGAGGGCAGTCAGAGTCCATAAGAGGGCAGTCAGAGTCCATAGGAGGAGGGCAGTCAGAGTCCATAGGAGGAGGGCAGTCAGAGTCCATAGGAGGAGGGCAGTCAGAGTCCATAGGAGGAGGGCAGTCAGAGTCCGTAGGAGGAGGGCAGTCAGAGTCCATAGGAGGAGGGCAGTCAGAGTCCATAGGAGGAGGGCAGTCAGAGTCAGTAGGAGGAGGGCAGTCAGAGTCCATAGGAGGAGGGAAGTCAAAGTCCGTAGGAGGAGGGCAGTCAGAGTCCGTAGGAGGAGGGCAGTCAGAGTCCATAGGAGGAGGGCAGTCAGCGTCCATAGGAGGAGGGCAGTCAGAGTCCATAGGAGGAGGGCAGTCAGAGTCAGTAGGAGGAGGGCAGTCAGAGTCCATAGGAGGGCAGTCAGAGTCCATAGGAGGAGGGCAGTCAGAGTCCATATGAGGGCAGTCAGAGTCCATAGGAGGAGGGCAGTCAGAGTCCATAGGAGGAGGGCAGTCAGAGTCCATAGGAGGAGGGCAGTCAGAGTCCATAGGAGGAGGGCAGTCAGAGTCCGTAGGAGGAGGGCAGTCAGAGTCCATAGGAGGAGGGCAGTAAGAGTCCATAGGAGGAGGGCAGTCAGAGTCCATAGGAGGAGGGCAGTCAGAGTCCATAGGAGGAGGGCAGTCAGAGTCAGTAGGAGGAGGGCAGTCAGAGTCCATAGGAGGAGGGCAGTCAGAGTCCGTAGGAGGAGGGCAGTCAGAGTCCATAGGAGGAGGGCAGTCAGAGTCCGTAGGAGGAGGGCAGTCAGAGTCCATAGGACGAGGGCAGTCAGAGTCCATAGGAGGAGGGCAGTCAGAGTCCATATGAGGGCAGTCAGAGTCCATAAGAGGGCAGTCAGAGTCCATAGGAGGAGGGCAGTCAGAATCCATAGGAGGAGGGCAGTCAGAGTCCGTAGGAGGAGGGCAGTCAGAGTCCGTAGGAGGAGGGCAGTCAGTGTCCGTAGGAGGAGGGCAGTCAGAGTCCATAGGAGGAGGGCAGTCAGAGTCAGTAGGAGGAGGGCAGTCAGAGTCCATAGGAGGAGGGCAGTCAGAGTCCATAGGAGGAGGGCAGTCAGAGTCCATAGGACGAGGGCAGTCAGAGTCGATAGGAGGAGGGCAGTCAGAGACCATATGAGGGCAGTCAGAGTCCATAAGAGGGCAGTCAGAGTCCATAGGAGGAGGGCAGTCAGAGTCCATAGGAGGAGGGCAGTCAGAGTCCATAGGAGGAGGGCAGTCAGAGTCCATAGGAGGAGGGCAGTCAGAGTCCGTAGGAGGAGGGCAGTCAGAGTCCATAGGAGCAGGGCAGTCAGAGTCCATAGGAGGAGGGCAGTCAGAGTCCATAGAAGGAGGGCAGTCAGAGTCCATAGGAGGAGGGCAGTCAGAGTCCATAGGAAGAGGGCAGTCAGAGTCCATAGGAGTGCAGTCAGAGTCCATAGGAGGAGGGCAGTCAGAGTCCATAGGAGGAGGGCAGTCAGAGTCCATAGGAGGAGGGCAGTCAGAGTCCATAGGAGGAGGGCAGTCAGAGTCCATTGGAGGAGGGCAGTCAGAGTCCATAGGAGGGCAGTCAGAGTCCATAGGAGGAGGGCAGTCAGAGTCCATAGGAGGAGGGCAGTCAGAGTCCATAGGAGGAGGGCAGTCAGAGTCCATAGGAGGAGGGCAGTCAGAGTCCGTAGGAGGAGGGCAGTCAGAGTCCGTAGGAGGAGGGCAGTCAGAGTCCATAGGAGGAGGGCAGTCAGAGTCCATAGGAGGAGGGCAGTCAGAGTCCATAGGAGGAGGGCAGTCAGAGTCAGTAGGAGGAGGGCAGTCAGAGTCCATAGGAGGGCAGTCAGAGTCCATAGGAGGAGGGCAGTCAGAGTCCATAGGAGGAGGGCAGTCAGAGTCCATAGGAGGAGGGCAGTCAGAGTCCATAGGAGGAGGGCAGTCAGAGTCCATAGGAGGAGGGCAGTCAGAGTCCATAGGAGGAGGGCAGTCAGAGTCCATATGAGGGCAGTCAGAGTCCATAGGAGGAGGGCAGTCAGAGTCCATAGGAGGAGGGCAGTCAGAGTCCATAGGAGGAGGGCAGTCAGAGTCCATAGGAGGAGGGCAGTCAGAGTCCATAGGAGGAGGGCATTCAGAGACCATATGAGGGCAGTCAGAGTCCATAAGAGGGCAGTCAGAGTCCATAAGAGGGCAGTCAGAGTCCATAGGAGGAGGGCAGTCAGAGTCCATAGGAGCAGGGCAGTCAGAGTCCATAGGAGGAGGGCAGTCAGAGTCCGTAGGAGGAGGGCAGTCAGAGTCCATAGGAGCAGGGCAGTCAGAGTCCATAGGAGGAGGGCAGTCAGAGTCCATAGGAGGAGGGCAGTCAGAGTCCATAGGAGGATGGCAGTCAGAGTCCATAGGAGGATGGCAGTCAGAGTCCGTAGGAGGAGGGCAGTCAGAGTCCGTAGGAGGAGGGCAGTCAGAGTCCATAGGAGGAGGGCAGTCAGAGTCCATAGGAGGAGGGCAGTCAGAGTCCATAGGAGGAGGGCAGTCAGAGTCCATATGAGGGCAGTCAGAGTCCATAGGAGGAGGGCAGTCAGAGTCCATAGGAGGGCAGTCAGAGTCCATAGGAGGAGGGCAGTCAGAGTCCATATGAGGGCAGTCAGAGTCCATAGGAGGAGGGCAGTCAGAGTCCATAGGAGGGCAGTCAGAGTCCATAGGAGGAGGGCAGTCAGAGTCCATATGAGGGCAGTCAGAGTCCATAGGAGGAGGGCAGTCAGAGTCCATAGGAGGAGGGCAGTCAGAGTCCATAGGAGGAGGGCAGTCAGAGTCCATAGGAGGAGGGCAGTCAGAGTCCATTGGAGGAGGGCAGTCAGAGTCCATAGGAGGGCAGTCAGAGTCCATAGGAGGAGGGCAGTCAGAGTCCATAGGAGGAGGGCAGTCAGAGTCCATAGGAGGAGGGCAGTCAGAGTCCATAGGAGGAGGGCAGTCAGAGTCCGTAGGAGGAGGGCAGTCAGAGTCCATAGGAGGAGGGCAGTCAGAGTCCATATGAGGGCAGTCAGAGTCCATAGGAGGAGGGCAGTCAGAGTCCATAGGAGGAGGGCAGTCAGAGTCCATAGGAGGAGGGCAGTCAGAGTCCATAGGAGGGCAGTCAGAGTCCATAGGAGGAGGGCAGTCAGAGTCCATATGAGGGCAGTCAGAGTCCATAGGAGGAGGGCAGTCAGAGTCCATAGGAGGAGGGCAGTCAGAGTCCATAGGAGGAGGGCAGTCAGAGTCCATAGGAGGAGGGCAGTCAGAGTCCATAGGAGGAGGGCAGTCAGAGTCCATTGGAGGAGGGCAGTCAGAGTCCATAGGAGGGCAGTCAGAGTCCATAGGAGGAGGGCAGTCAGAGTCCATAGGAGGAGGGCAGTCAGAGTCCATAGGAGGAGGGCAGTCAGAGTCCATAGGAGGAGGGCAGTCAGAGTCCATAGGAGGAGGGCAGTCAGAGTCCATAGGAGGAGGGCAGTCAGAGTCCATATGAGGGCAGTCAGAGTCCATAAGAGGGCAGTCAGAGTCCATAGGAGGAGGGCAGTCAGAGTCCATAGGAGGAGGGCAGTCAGAGTCCATAGGAGGAGGGCAGTCAGAGTCCGTAGGAGGAGGGCAGTCAGAGTCCATAGGAGGAGGGCAGTCAGAGTCCATAGGAGGAGGGCAGTCAGAGTCAGTAGGAGGAGGGCAGTCAGAGTCCATAGGAGGAGGGAAGTCAAAGTCCGTAGGAGGAGGGCAGTCAGAGTCCGTAGGAGGAGGGCAGTCAGAGTCCATAGGAGGAGGGCAGTCAGAGTCCATAGGAGGAGGGCAGTCAGCGTCCATAGGAGGAGGGCAGTCAGAGTCCATAGGAGGAGGGCAGTCAGAGTCAGTAGGAGGAGGGCAGTCAGAGTCCATAGGAGGGCAGTCAGAGTCCATAGGAGGAGGGCAGTCAGAGTCCATATGAGGGCAGTCAGAGTCCATAGGAGGAGGGCAGTCAGAGTCCATAGGAGGAGGGCAGTCAGAGTCCATAGGAGGAGGGCAGTCAGAGTCCATAGGAGGAGGGCAGTCAGAGTCCGTAGGAGGAGGGCAGTCAGAGTCCATAGGAGGAGGGCAGTAAGAGTCCATAGGAGGAGGGCAGTCAGAGTCCATAGGAGGAGGGCAGTCATAGTCCATAGGAGGAGGGCAGTCAGAGTCAGTAGGAGGAGGGCAGTCAGAGTCCGTAGGAGGAGGGCAGTCAGAGTCCATAGGAGGAGGGCAGTCAGAGTCCGTAGGAGGAGGGCAGTCAGAGTCCATAGGACGAGGGCAGTCAGAGTCCATAGGAGGAGGGCAGTCAGAGTCCATATGAGGGCAGTCAGAGTCCATAAGAGGGCAGTCAGAGTCCATAGGAGGAGGGCAGTCAGAGTCCATAGGAGGAGGGCAGTCAGAGTCCGTAGGAGGAGGGCAGTCAGAGTCCGTAGGAGGAGGGCAGTCAGTGTCCGTAGGAGGAGGGCAGTCAGAGTCCATAGGAGGAGGGCAGTCAGAGTCAGTAGGAGGAGGGCAGTCAGAGTCCATAGGAGGAGGGCAGTCAGAGTCCATAGGAGGAGGGCAGTCAGAGTCCATAGGACGAGGGCAGTCAGAGTCGATAGGAGGAGGGCAGTCAGAGACCATATGAGGGCAGTCAGAGTCCATAAGAGGGCAGTCAGAGTCCATAGGAGGAGGGCAGTCAGAGTCCATAGGAGGAGGGCAGTCAGAGTCCATAGGAGGAGGGCAGTCAGAGTCCATAGGAGGAGGGCAGTCAGAGTCCGTAGGAGGAGGGCAGTCAGAGTCCATAGGAGCAGGGCAGTCAGAGTCCATAGGAGGAGGGCAGTCAGAGTCCATAGAAGGAGGGCAGTCAGAGTCCATAGGAGGAGGGCAGTCAGAGTCCATAGGAAGAGGGCAGTCAGAGTCCATAGGAGGAGGGCAGTCAGAGTCCATTGGAGGAGGGCAGTCAGAGTCCATAGGAGTGCAGTCAGAGTCCATAGGAGGAGGGCAGTCAGAGTCCATAGGAGGAGGGCAGTCAGAGTCCATTGGAGGAGGGCAGTCAGAGTCCATAGGAGGGCAGTCAGAGTCCATAGGAGGAGGGCAGTCAGAGTCCATAGGAGGAGGGCAGTCAGAGTCCATAGGAGGAGGGCAGTCAGAGTCCATAGGAGGAGGGCAGTCAGAGTCCGTAGGAGGAGGGCAGTCAGAGTCCGTAGGAGGAGGGCAGTCAGAGTCCATAGGAGGAGGGCAGTCAGAGTCCATAGGAGGAGGGCAGTCAGAGTCCATAGGAGGAGGGCAGTCAGAGTCAGTAGGAGGAGGGCAGTCAGAGTCCATAGGAGGGCAGTCAGAGTCCATAGGAGGAGGGCAGTCAGAGTCCATAGGAGGAGGGCAGTCAGAGTCCATAGGAGGAGGGCAGTCAGAGTCCATAGGAGGAGGGCAGTCAGAGTCCATAGGAGGAGGGCAGTCAGAGTCCATAGGAGGAGGGCAGTCAGAGTCCATTGGAGGAGGGCAGTCAGAGTCCATAGGAGGGCAGTCAGAGTCCATAGGAGGAGGGCAGTCAGAGTCCATATGAGGGCAGTCAGAGTCCATAGGAGGAGGGCAGTCAGAGTCCATAGGAGGAGGGCAGTCAGAGTCCATAGGAGGAGGGCAGTCAGAGTCCATAGGAGGAGGGCAGTCAGAGTCCATAGGAGGAGGGCAGTCAGAGTCCATAGGAGGAGGGCAGTCAGAGTCCATTGGAGGAGGGCAGTCAGAGTCCATAGGAGGGCAGTCAGAGTCCATAGGAGGAGGGCAGTCAGAGTCCATAGGAGGAGGGCAGTCAGAGTCCATAGGAGGAGGGCAGTCAGAGTCCATAGGAGGAGGGCAGTCAGAGTCCATAGGAGGAGGGCAGTCAGAGTCCATATGAGGGCAGTCAGAGTCCATAAGAGGGCAGTCAGAGTCCATAGGAGGAGGGCAGTCAGAGTCCATAGGAGGAGGGCAGTCAGAGTCCGTAGGAGGAGGGCAGTCAGAGTCCATAGGGGGAGGGCAGTCAGAGTCCATAGGAGGAGGGCAGTCAGAGTCCATAAGAGGGCAGTCAGAGTCCATAGGAGGAGGGCAGTCAGAGTCCATAGGAGGAGGGCAGTCAGAGTCCATAGGAGGAGGGCAGTCAGAGTCCGTAGGAGGAGGGCAGTCAGAGTCCATAGGAGGAGGGCAGTCAGAGTCCATAGGAGGAGGGCAGTCAGAGTCAGTAGGAGGAGGGCAGTCAGTGTCCATAGGAGGAGGGCAGTCAAAGTCCGTAGGAGGAGGGCAGTCAGAGTCCGTAGGAGGAGGGCAGTCAGAGTCCATAGGAGGAGGGCAGTCAGAGTCCATAGGAGGAGGGCAGTCAGAGTCCATAGGAGGAGGGCAGTCAGAGTCAGTAGGAGGAGGGCAGTCAGAGTCCATAGGAGGGCAGTCAGAGTCCATATGAGGGCAGTCAGAGTCCATAGGAGGAGGGCAGTCAGAGTCCATAGGAGGAGGGCAGTCAGAGTCCATATGAGGGCAGTCAGAGTCCATAAGAGGGCAGTCAGAGTCCATAGGAGGAGGGCAGTCAGAGTCCATAGGAGGAGGGCAGTCAGAGTCCGTAGGAGGAGGGCAGTCAGAGTCCGTAGGAGGAGGGCAGTCAGTGTCCGTAGGAGGAGGGCAGTCAGAGTCCATAGGAGGAGGGCAGTCAGAGTCAGTAGGAGGAGGGCAGTCAGAGTCCATAGGAGGAGGGCAGTCAGAGTCCATAGGAGGAGGGCAGTCAGAGTCCATAGGACGAGGGCAGTCAGAGTCGATAGGAGGAGGGCAGTCAGAGACCATATGAGGGCAGTCAGAGTCCATAAGAGGGCAGTCAGAGTCCATAGGAGGAGGGCAGTCAGAGTCCATAGGAGGAGGGCAGTCAGAGTCCATAGGAGGAGGGCAGTCAGAGTCCATAGGAGGAGGGCAGTCAGAGTCCGTAGGAGGAGGGCAGTCAGAGTCCATAGGAGCAGGGCAGTCAGAGTCCATAGGAGGAGGGCAGTCAGAGTCCATAGAAGGAGGGCAGTCAGAGTCCATAGGAGGAGGGCAGTCAGAGTCCATAGGAAGAGGGCAGTCAGAGTCCATAGGAGGAGGGCAGTCAGAGTCCATTGGAGGAGGGCAGTCAGAGTCCATAGGAGTGCAGTCAGAGTCCATAGGAGGAGGGCAGTCAGAGTCCATAGGAGGAGGGCAGTCAGAGTCCATTGGAGGAGGGCAGTCAGAGTCCATAGGAGGGCAGTCAGAGTCCATAGGAGGAGGGCAGTCAGAGTCCATAGGAGGAGGGCAGTCAGAGTCCATAGGAGGAGGGCAGTCAGAGTCCATAGGAGGAGGGCAGTCAGAGTCCGTAGGAGGAGGGCAGTCAGAGTCCGTAGGAGGAGGGCAGTCAGAGTCCATAGGAGGAGGGCAGTCAGAGTCCATAGGAGGAGGGCAGTCAGAGTCCATAGGAGGAGGGCAGTCAGAGTCAGTAGGAGGAGGGCAGTCAGAGTCCATAGGAGGGCAGTCAGAGTCCATAGGAGGAGGGCAGTCAGAGTCCATAGGAGGAGGGCAGTCAGAGTCCATAGGAGGAGGGCAGTCAGAGTCCATAGGAGGAGGGCAGTCAGAGTCCATAGGAGGAGGGCAGTCAGAGTCCATAGGAGGAGGGCAGTCAGAGTCCATTGGAGGAGGGCAGTCAGAGTCCATAGGAGGGCAGTCAGAGTCCATAGGAGGAGGGCAGTCAGAGTCCATATGAGGGCAGTCAGAGTCCATAGGAGGAGGGCAGTCAGAGTCCATAGGAGGAGGGCAGTCAGAGTCCATAGGAGGAGGGCAGTCAGAGTCCATAGGAGGAGGGCAGTCAGAGTCCATAGGAGGAGGGCAGTCAGAGTCCATAGGAGGAGGGCAGTCAGAGTCCATTGGAGGAGGGCAGTCAGAGTCCATAGGAGGGCAGTCAGAGTCCATAGGAGGAGGGCAGTCAGAGTCCATAGGAGGAGGGCAGTCAGAGTCCATAGGAGGAGGGCAGTCAGAGTCCATAGGAGGAGGGCAGTCAGAGTCCATAGGAGGAGGGCAGTCAGAGTCCATATGAGGGCAGTCAGAGTCCATAAGAGGGCAGTCAGAGTCCATAGGAGGAGGGCAGTCAGAGTCCATAGGAGGAGGGCAGTCAGAGTCCGTAGGAGGAGGGCAGTCAGAGTCCATAGGGGGAGGGCAGTCAGAGTCCATAGGAGGAGGGCAGTCAGAGTCCATAAGAGGGCAGTCAGAGTCCATAGGAGGAGGGCAGTCAGAGTCCATAGGAGGAGGGCAGTCAGAGTCCATAGGAGGAGGGCAGTCAGAGTCCGTAGGAGGAGGGCAGTCAGAGTCCATAGGAGGAGGGCAGTCAGAGTCCATAGGAGGAGGGCAGTCAGAGTCAGTAGGAGGAGGGCAGTCAGTGTCCATAGGAGGAGGGCAGTCAAAGTCCGTAGGAGGAGGGCAGTCAGAGTCCGTAGGAGGAGGGCAGTCAGAGTCCATAGGAGGAGGGCAGTCAGAGTCCATAGGAGGAGGGCAGTCAGAGTCCATAGGAGGAGGGCAGTCAGAGTCAGTAGGAGGAGGGCAGTCAGAGTCCATAGGAGGGCAGTCAGAGTCCATAGGAGGAGGGCAGTCAGAGTCCATATGAGGGCAGTCAGAGTCCATAGGAGGAGGGCAGTCAGAGTCCATAGGAGGAGGGCAGTCAGAGTCCATAGGAGGAGGGCAGTCAGAGTCCATAGGAGGAGGGCAGTCAGAGTCCGTAGGAGGAGGGCAGTCAGAGTCCATAGGAGGAGGGCAGTCAGAGTCCATAGGAGGAGGGCAGTCAGAGTCCATAGGAGGAGGGCAGTCAGAGTCCATAGGAGGAGGGCAGTCAGAGTCAGTAGGAGGAGGGCAGTCAGAGTCAGTAGGAGGAGGGCAGTCAGAGTCCATAGGAGGAGGGCAGTCAGAGTCCGTAGGAGGAGGGCAGTCAGAGTCCATAGGAGGAGGGCAGTCAGAGTCCGTAGGAGGAGGGCAGTCAGAGTCCATAGGACGAGGGCAGTCAGAGTCCATAGGAGGAGGGCAGTCAGAGTCCATATGAGGGCAGTCAGAGTCCATAAGAGGGCAGTCAGAGTCCATAGGAGGAGGGCAGTCAGAGTCCATAGGAGGAGGGCAGTCAGAGTCCGTAGGAGGAGGGCAGTCAGAGTCCGTAGGAGGAGGGCAGTCAGAGTCCGTAGGAGGAGGGCAGTCAGAGTCCATAGGAGGAGGGCAGTCAGAGTCAGTAGGAGGAGGGCAGTCAGAGTCCATAGGAGGAGGGCAGTCAGAGTCCGTAGGAGGAGGGCAGTCAGAGTCCATATGAGGGCAGTCAGAGTCCATAAGAGGGCAGTCAGAGTCCATAGGAGGAGGGCAGTCAGAGTCCATAGGAGGAGGGCAGTCAGAGTACATAGGAGGAGGGCAGTCAGAGTCCGTAGGAGGAGGGCAGTCAGAGTCCATAGGAGGAGGGCAGTCAGAGTCCATAGGAGGAGGGCAGTCAGACTCCATAGGAGGAGGGCAGTCAGAGTCAGTAGGAGGAGGGCAGTCAGAGTCCATAGGAGGAGGGCAGTCAGAGTCCGTAGGAGGAGGGCAGTCAGAGTCCATAGGACGAGGGCAGTCAGAGTCCATAGGAGGAGGGCAGTCAGAGACCATATGAGGGCAGTCAGAGTCCATAAGAGGGCAGTCAGAGTCCATAGGAGGAGGGCAGTCAGAGTCCATAGGAGGAGGGCAGTCAAAGTCCATAGGAGGAGGGCAGTCAGAGTCCATAGGAGGAGGGCAGTCAGAGTCCGTAGGAGGAGGGCAGTCAGAGTCCATAGGAGGGCAGTCAGAGTCCATAGGAGGAGGGCAGTCAGAGTCCATAGGAGGAGGGCAGTCAGAGTCCATAGGAGGAGGGCAGTCAGAGTCCATAGGAGGAGGGCAGTCAGAGTCCATAGGAGGAGGGCAGTCAGAGTCCATAGGAGGAGGGCAGTCAGAGTCCATATGAGGGCAGTCAGAGTCCATAGGAGGAGGGCAGTCAGAGTCCATAGGAGGAGGGCAGTCAGAGTCCATAGGAGGAGGGCAGTCAGAGTCCATAGGAGGAGGGCAGTCAGAGTCCATTGGAGGAGGGCAGTCAGAGTCCATAGGAGGGCAGTCAGAGTCCATAGGACGAGGGCAGTCAGAGTCGATAGGAGGAGGGCAGTCAGAGACCATATGAGGGCAGTCAGAGTCCATAAGAGGGCAGTCAGAGTCCATAGGAGGAGGGCAGTCAGAGTCCATAGGAGGAGGGCAGTCAGAGTCCATAGGAGGAGGGCAGTCAGAGTCCATAGGAGGAGGGCAGTCAGAGTCCGTAGGAGGAGGGCAGTCAGAGTCCATAGGAGCAGGGCAGTCAGAGTCCATAGGAGGAGGGCAGTCAGAGTCCATAGAAGGAGGGCAGTCAGAGTCCATAGGAGGAGGGCAGTCAGAGTCCATAGGAGGAGGGCAGTCAGAGTCCATAGGAAGAGGGCAGTCAGAGTCCATAGGAGTGCAGTCAGAGTCCATAGGAGGAGGGCAGTCAGAGTCCATAGGAGGAGGGCAGTCAGAGTCCATAGGAGGAGGGCAGTCAGAGTCCATAGGAGGAGGGCAGTCAGAGTCCATAGGAGGAGGGCAGTCAGAGTCCATATGAGGGCAGTCAGAGTCCATAAGAGGGCAGTCAGAGTCCATAGGAGGAGGGCAGTCAGAGTCCATAGGAGGAGGGCAGTCAGAGTCCATAGGAGGAGGGCAGTCAGAGTCCATAGGAGGAGGGCAGTCAGAGTCCATATGAGGGCAGTCAGAGTCCATAAGAGGGCAGTCAGAGTCCATAGGAGGAGGGCAGTCAGAGTCCATAGGAGGAGGGCAGTCAGAGTACATAGGAGGAGGGCAGTCAGAGTCCGTAGGAGGAGGGCAGTCAGAGTCCATAGGAGGAGGGCAGTCAGAGTCCATAGGAGGAGGGCAGTCAGACTCCATAGGAGGAGGGCAGTCAGAGTCAGTAGGAGGAGGGCAGTCAGAGTCCATAGGAGGAGGGCAGTCAGAGTCCGTAGGAGGAGGGCAGTCAGAGTCCATAGGACGAGGGCAGTCAGAGTCCATAGGAGGAGGGCAGTCAGAGACCATATGAGGGCAGTCAGAGTCCATAAGAGGGCAGTCAGAGTCCATAGGAGGAGGGAAGTCAGAGTCCATAGGAGGAGGGCAGTCAGAGTCCATAGGAGGAGGGCAGTCAGAGTCCATAGGAGGAGGGCAGTCAGAGTCCGTAGGAGGAGGGCAGTCAGAGTCCTTATGAGGGCAGTCAGAGTCCATAGGAGGAGGGCAGTCAGAGTCCATAGGAGGGCAGTCAGAGTCCATAGGAGGAGGGCAGTCAGAGTCCATAGGAGGAGGGCAGTCAGAGTCCATAGGAGGAGGGCAGTCAGAGTCCATAGGAGGAGGGCAGTCAGAGTCCATAGGAGGAGGGCAGTCAGAGTCCATAGGAGGAGGGCAGTCAGAGTCCATATGAGGGCAGTCAGAGTCCATAGGAGGAGGGCAGTCAGAGTCCATAGGAGGAGGGCAGTCAGAGTCCATAGGAGGAGGGCAGTCAGAGTCCATAGGAGGAGGGCAGTCAGAGTCCATTGGAGGAGGGCAGTCAGAGTCCATAGGAGGGCAGTCAGAGTCCATAGGAGGAGGGCAGTCAGAGTCCATAGGAGGAGGGCAGTCAGAGTCCATAGCAGGAGGGCAGTCAGAGTCCATAGGAGGAGGGCAGTCAGAGTCCGTAGGAGGAGGGCAGTCAGAGTCCATAGGAGGAGGGCAGTCAGAGTCCATAGGAGGGCCGTCAGAGTCCATAGGAGGAGGGCAGTCAGAGTCCATATGAGGGCATTCAGAGTCCATAGGAGGAGGGCAGTCAGAGTCCATAGGAGGAGGGCAGTCAGAGTCCATAGGAGGAGGGCAGTCAGAGTCCATAGGAGGAGGGCGGTCAGAGTCCATAGGGGGAGGGCAGTCAGAGTCCATATGAGGGCAGTCAGAGTCCGTAGGAGGAGGGCAGTCAGAGTCCATAGGAGGAGGGCAGTCAGAGTCCATAGGAGGAGGGCAGTCAGAGTCCATAGGAGGAGGGCAGTCAGAGTCCATAGGAGGAGGGCAGTCAGAGTCCGTAGGAGGAGGGCAGTCAGAGTCCATAGGAGGAGGGCAGTCAGAGTCCATAGGAGGAGGGCAGTCAGAGTCCATAGGAGGAGGGCAGTCAGAGTCCATAGGAGGAGGGCAGTCAGAGTCCATAGGAGGAGGGCAGTCAGAGTCCATAGGAGGAGGGCAGTCAGAGTCCATAGGAGGAGGGCAGTCAGAGTCAATAGGAGGGCAGTCAGAGTCCATAGGAGGAGGGCAGTCAGAGTCCATAGGAGGAGGGCAGTCAGAGTCCATAGCAGGAGGGCAGTCAGAGTCCATAGGACGAGGGCAGTCAGAGTCCGTAGGAGGAGGGCAGTCAGAGTCCATAGGAGGAGGGCAGTCAGAGTCCATAGGAGGAGGGCAGTCAGAGTCCATAGGAGGAGGGCAGTCAGAGTCAGTAGGAGGAGGGCAGTCAGAGTCCATAGGAGGGCCGTCAGAGTCCATAGGAGGAGGGCAGTCAGAGTCCATATGAGGGCAGTCAGAGTCCATAGGAGGAGGGCAGTCAGAGTCCATAGGAGGAGGGCAGCCAGAGTCCATAGGAGGAGGGCAGTCAGAGTCCATAGGAGGAGGGCAGTCAGAGTCCATAGGAGGAGGGCAGTCAGAGTCCATATGAGGAGGGCAGTCAGAGTCCATAGGAGGAGGGCAGTCAGAGTCCATAAGAGGGCAGTCAGAGTCCATAGGAGGAGGGCAGTCAGAGTCCATAGGGGGAGGGCAGTCAGAGTCCATAAGAGGAGGGCAGTCAGAGTCCATAGGAGGAGGGCAGTCAGAGTCCATAGGAGGAGGGCAGTCAGAGTCAGTAGGAGGAGGGCAGTCAGAGTCAGTAGGAGGAGGGCAGTCAGAGTCCATAGGAGGAGGGCAGTCAGAGTCCGTAGGAGGAGGGCAGTCAGAGTCCATAGGAGGAGGGCAGTCAGAGTCCATAGGAGGAGGGCAGTCAGAGTCCATAGGAGGAGGGCAGTCAGAGTCAGTAAGAGGAGGGCAGTCAGAGTCCATAGGAGGAGGGCAGTCAGAGTCCGTAGGAGGAGGGCAGTCAGAGTCCATAGGAGGAGGGCAGTCAGAGTCCGTAGGAGGAGGGCAGTCAGAGTCCATAGGAGGAGGGCAGTCAGAGTCCATAGGAGGAGGGCAGTCAGAGTCCATAGGAGGAGGGCAGTCAGAGTCCATAGGAGGAAGGCAGTCAGAGTCCGTAGGAGGAGGGCAGTCAGAGTCCGTAGGAGGAGGGCAGTCAGAGTCCATAGGAGGAGGGCAGTCAGAGTCCATAGGAGGAGGGCAGTCAGAGTCCATAGGAGGAGGGCAGTCAGAGTCCATAGGAGGAGGGCAGTCAGAGTCCATAGGAGGAGGGCAGTCAGAGTCCATAGGAGGAGGGCAGTCAGAGTCCATAGGAGGAGGGCAGTCAGAGTCCATAGGAGGAGGGCAGTCAGAGTCCATAGGAGGAGGGCAGTCAGAGTCCATAGGAGGAGGGCAGTCAGAGTCCATAGGAGGAGGGCAGTCAGAGTCCATATGAGGGCAGTCAGAGTCCATAGGAGTAGGGCAGTCAGAGTCCATAGGAGGAGGGCAGTCAGAGTCCATATGAGGGGGGCAGTCAGAGTCCATAGGAGGAGGGCAGTCAGAGTCCATAGGAGGGCAGTCAGAGTCCATAGGGGGAGGGCAGTCAGAGTCCACATGAGGGCAGTCAGAGTCCATAGGAGGAGGGCAGTCAGAGTCCATAGGAGGAGGGCAGTCAGAGTCCGTAGGAGGAGGGCAGTCAGAGTCCATAGGAGGAGGGCAGTCAGAGTCCATAGGAGGAGGGCAGTCAGAGTCCATAGGAGGAGGGCAGTCAGAGTCCATAGGAGGAGGGCAGTCAGAGTCCATAGGAGGAGGGCAGTCAGAGTCCATAGGAGGAGGGCAGTCAGAGTCCATAGGAGGGCAGTCAGAGTCCATAGGAGGAGGGTAGTCAGAGTCCATAGGAGGAGGGCAGTCAGAGTCCATAGCAGGAGGGCAGTCAGAGTCCATAGGAGGAGGGCAGTCAGAGTCCGTAGGAGGAGGGCAGTCAGAGTCCATAGGAGGAGGGCAGTCAGAGTCCATAGGAGGAGGGCAGTCAGAGTCCATAGGAGGAGGGCAGTCAGAGTCAGTAGGAGGAGGGCAGTCAGAGTCCATAGGAGGGCCGTCAGAGTCCATAGGAGGAGGGCAGTCAGAGTCCATATGAGGGCAGTCAGAGTCCATAGGAGGAGGGCAGTCAGAGTCCATAGGAGGAGGGCAGTCAGAGTCCATAGGAGGAGGGCAGTCAGAGTCCATAGGAGGAGGGCAGTCAGAGTCCATAGGAGGAGGGCAGTCAGAGTCCATATGAGGAGGGCAGTCAGAGTCCATAGGAGGAGGGCAGTCAGAGTCCATAAGAGGGCAGTCAGAGTCCATAGGAGGAGGGCAGTCAGAGTCCATAGGAGGAGGGCAGTCAGAGTCCATAAGAGGAGGGCAGTCAGAGTCCATAGGAGGAGGGCAGTCAGAGTCCATAGGAGGAGGGCAGTCAGAGTCAGTAGGAGGAGGGCAGTCAGAGTCCATAGGAGGAGGGCAGTCAGAGTCCGTAGGAGGAGGGCAGTCAGAGTCCATAGGAGGAGGGCAGTCAGAGTCCATAGGAGGAGGGCAGTCAGAGTCCATAGGAGGAGGGCAGTCAGAGTCAGTAGGAGGAGGGCAGTCAGAGTCCATAGGAGGAGGGCAGTCAGAGTCCGTAGGAGGAGGGCAGTCAGAGTCCGTAGGAGGAGGGCAGTCAGAGTCCATAGGAGGAGGGCAGTCAGAGTCCATAGGAGGAGGGCAGTCAGAGTCCATAGGAGGAGGGCAGTCAGAGTCCATAGGAGGAAGGCAGTCAGAGTCCGTAGGAGGAGGGCAGTCAGAGTCCGTAGGAGGAGGGCAGTCAGAGTCCATAGGAGGAGGGCAGTCAGAGTCCATAGGAGGAGGGCAGTCAGAGTCCATAGGAGGAGGGCAGTCAGAGTCCATAGGAGGAGGGCAGTCAGAGTCCATAGGAGGAGGGCAGTCAGAGTCCATAGGAGATCCTATGATGCGTAATGTGCTCTCATTTTCAGCAAGATATTGCCCTGTGTGAGGAAGGAGGCGTCATTTCACATTGACCTACATACAGTATAGAGTTACCCAAACCATGTCAGTGGGCAGAGGCATCCCCCTTCTTCCAACTCACATTCTGTTCTGACACCGTCAGCACAACACTACTTTCTCACACCTGCAAGAAACTCCCAAGAAAGTCCCCTGAACAAACACAGGTGCGTGGGAAGAGCTTTAACTCACATTGTCAGCTTCTTTTAACCTCGACAATATTGCTGCAACCTCCTTAGCAATGAGCTCTATGGGTTTGGCTCAAATGGCACCTTATACCCTACATAGTGCACCGTTCAAGGAATACCGTATCACTCCTACATAGTGCACCGATCAGGGAACGGGGTGTGGTTTGGGACGTGGAGTGATATTGCATAAAGAACCCTCATTATAAAAACATTCCAAAGTGAGTCATCCAGAATCAGGAAGTGTCTCGGAACATTCAGGCTGCTGCTTCTGTGTCACACTGAGTTTACACCTACGCAGCAGAAGTGTGTGTGTGTGTGTGTGTGTGTGCTTGCGTGCGTGCGTGCGTGCGTGCGTGCGTGCGTGTGTGTGTGCGTGTGTCTGTAATGTACGCAGGTTGACATTCATGAGTCTTGTCCTGGAGCAGAACTGAGTGATTTCCCACTTAGATAGGCAAAAATGTGTTTCTTTTGTTCTTAATTTAAAGGACCTCCCCAGAGAAAGTTGCCACCACTTTTTGGAAGTAATTTCCTGTCCTAGAGATGAACTGCACGTTCAGAGGTTCCACCTCTGAAGAATGATGAAGGCTACTTAAATATATATATTCACAAATTGGGTGTGGGAATTTCCACGTGGACTTGATGAATATCAACAAATGTCAGTGTAAGGGATCCTGGACTTCCTGACGGGCCGCCCCCAGGTGGTAAGGGTAGGTAACAACACATCCGCGACGCTGATCCTACAACACATGGGCCCCTCAGGGGTGCGTGCTCAGCCCCCTCCTGTACTCCCTGTTCACTCAGGACTGCACGGCCAGGCACGACTCCAACACCATCATTAAGTTTGCCGCTGACACAACAGCGGTAGGCCTGATCACCAACAACAATGAGACAGCCAATAGGGAGGAGGTCAGAGACCTGGCCGGGTGGTGCCAGGACAACAACGTCTCCCTGAAGGCCCTGAAAATTGTCGAAGACTCCAGCCACCCTAATCATACACTGTTCTCTCTGCTATCACATGGCAAGCGTTACCGGAGCGTCAAGTCGAGGTCCAAGAGGATTTTAAACAGCTTCTACCCCCAAGCCACAACACTCCTGTACATCTAGTCAAATGGCTACCCAGACTATTCACATTGCCCCCCCCCCCCCCCCCACCGCTTTCCACACCACTGCCACTCTGTGTTGTCATCTATGCATGGTCACTTTAATTAACTCTACCTACATGTACATACTACCTCAACTAACCGGTACCCCCCGCACATTGACTCTATACCGGTACCCCCCTGTATATATTGTTATTTTACTGCTGCTCTTTAATTACTTGTTACTTTTATCTCTTATTCTTATCCGTAATTTTTTTTGTTAACTGAACTGTTGGTTAGGGGCTTGTAAGTAAGCATTTCACTTGTATTCGAATACCTTTTGTATTCGGCGCATGTGACTAATAAAATGTGATTTGATTTGTAGCTAGCTAACATGCTAACTTATCGAGCATGCTAACCTTATTTAGCATCTTAACCTTATCTAGGATGCTAACATTATCTAGCATGCTAACCTAAATTAGCATGCTAACCTTTTCAGCATGCTAACCTTTTCTAGCTGAATAATATTGCCTGTTGTTGTTACACATTAAAACAAATTGGGTGTGGGAATTTCCATGTGGACTTGATAAACATCAACAAATGTCAGTGTAGCTAGCTAACATGCTAACTTTATCGAGCATGCTAACCTCATTTAGCATGCTAACCTTATCTAGGATGCTAACCTTATCAAGCATGCTAACCTTATTTAGCGTGCAAACCTTAAAGTGGCATGCTTACCTTATCTAGCAGGCTAACCTTATCTAGCTGAATAATGTTATCTGTTGTTGCTACACCTTATTTAAAATATATTTTTTAAAAGGTTGTGGTAATATTCCATTCAGTACAGATATTTCTAGGCGGCTTAATTTACCTTATCCTGTGGCACAACTAATCCCATACCTGAGGTAAGTTGTGCCAAGAGAACACTTTTTTTGGACAAGCTCTGTTTTCAAAACTGTGATGTTAAAATGTATTTGGTTTATTTACAGAGATACACAACATCCTGAAATATACACTGAGCGTACGAAACATTATGAACAGCTGCTATTTCCATGACAGACTGACCAGGTGAATCCAGGTGAAAGCTATGATCCCTTATTAACGTCACTTGTTAAATCCACTTCAATCAGTGTAGATGAAGAGGAGGAGACAGGTTAAAGAAGGATTTTAAGCCTTGAGACATGGATTGTGTATGTGTGCCAGTCAGAGGGTGAACGGGCAAGACAAAATATTTAAGTGCCTTTAAATAGAGTATGGCATTAGGTGCAAGGCGCACGTGTTTGAATGTGTCAAGAACTACAACGCTGCACATTAGTAACCCTACCTGCATAATTACCTCAATTACCTCGACACTGGTGCCACCGCACATTGATACGTTGACTATGTACTGGTGCCCCCTGTATATAGCCTCCACATTGACTCTGTACCGTAACACCCTGTATATAGCCTCCACACTGACTCTGTACTGGTACCCCCTGTATATAGCCTCCACATTGACTATGTACTGGTACCCCCTGTATTTAGCCTCCACATTGACTCTGTACTGGTACCCCCTGTATATAGCCTCCACATTGACTATGTACTGGTACCCCCTGTATTTAGCCTCCACATTGACTCTGTACCGTAATACCCTGTATATAGCCTCCACATTGACTCTGTACTGGTGCCCCCTGTATATAGCCTCCACATTGACTCTGTACTGGTACCCCCTGTATATAGTCTCCACATTGACTCTGTACTGGTACCCCCTGTATATAACCTCCACATTGACTCTGTACCGTAACACCCTGTATATAGCCTCCACACTGACTCTGTACCGGTGCCCCCTGTATGTAGCCTCCACATTGACTCTGTCCCGTAACACCCTGTATATAGCCTCCACATTGACTCTGTACTGGTACACCCTGTATATAGCCTCCACATTGACTCTGTACTGGTACCCCCTGTATATAGCCTCCACATTGACTCTGTACCGTAACCCCCTGTATATAGCCTCCACATTGACTATGTACTGGTACCCCCCTGTATATAGCCTCCACATTGACTCTGTACCGGTACCCCCTGTATATAGCCTCCACATTGACTCTGTACCGGTACCCCCTGTATATAGCCTCCACATTGACTATGTACTGGTACCCCTGTATATAGCCTCCACATTGACTATGTACTGGTACCCCCCTGTATATAGCCTCCACATTGACTCTGTACCGGTACACCCTGTATATAGCCCCCACACTGACTCTGTACTGGTACCCCTGTATATAGCCTCAACATTGACTATGTACTGGTACCTCTGTATATAGTCTCCACATTGAATATGTACTGGTACCCCTGTATATAGTCTCCACATTGACTCTGTACCGGTACCCCTGTATATAGCCTCCACATTGACTATGTACTGGTACCCCTGTATATAGCCTCCACATTGACTATGTACTGGTACCCCTGTATATAGTCTCCACATTGCTCTGTACTGGTACCCCCTGTATATAGCCTCCACATTGCTCTGTACTGGTACCCCCTGTAAATAGCCTCCACATTGACTCTGTACCGGTACCCCCTGTATATAGTCTCCACATTGCTCTGTACTGGTACCCCCTGTATATAGTCTCCACACTGACTCTGTACCGGTACCCCCTGTATATAGTCTCCACATTGACTCTGTACCGTAATACCCTGTATGTAGCCTCCACATTGACTATGTACTGGTACCCCCTGTATATAGCCTCCACATTGACTCTGTACTGGTACCCCCTGTATATAGCCTCCACATTGACTCTGTACTGGTACCCCCTGTATATAGCCTCCACATTGACTCTGTACCGGTACCCCCTGTATATAGTCTCCACATTGACTCTGTACCGTAATACCCTGTATGTAGCCTCCACATTGACTATGTACTGGTACCCCCTGTATATAGCCTCCACATTGACTATGTACTGGTACCCCCTGTATATAGCCTCCACATTGACTCTGTACTGGTACCCCCTGTATACAGCCTCCACATTGACTCTGTACTGGTACCCCCTGTATAGCCTCCAGATTGCTCTGTACTGGTACCCCCTGTATATAGCCTCCACATTGCTCTGTACTGGTACCCCCTGTATAAAGTCTCCACATTGACTCTGTACCGGTACCCCCTGTATATAGCCTCCACATTGACTATGTACTGGTACCCCCTGTATATAGCCTCCACATTGACTCTGTACTGGTACCCCCTGTATATAGCCTCCACATTGACTCTGTACCGGTACCCCCTGTATATAGTCTCCACATTGACTCTGTACCGTAATACCCTGTATGTAGCCTCCACATTGACTATGTACTGGTACCCCCTGTATATAGCCTCCACATTGACTATGTACTGGTACCCCCTGTATATAGCCTCCACATTGACTCTGTACTGGTACCCCCTGTATATAGCCTCCACATTGACTCTGTACTGGTACCCCCTGTATAGCCTCCAGATTGCTCTGTACTGGTACCCCCTGTATATAGCCTCCACATTGCTCTGTACTGGTACCCCCTGTATAAAGTCTCCACATTGACTCTGTACCGGTACCCCCTGTATATAGCCTCCACATTGACTATGTACTGGTACCCCCTGTATATAGCCTCCACATTGACTCTGTACTGGTACCCCCTGTATAGCCTCCACATTGCTCTGTACTGGTACCCCCTGTATATAGCCTCCACATTGCTCTGTACTGGTACCCCCTGTATATAGCCTCCACATTGACTCTGTACCGTTACCCCCTGTATATAGCCTCCACATTGACTCTGTACCATAATACCCTGTATATAGCCTCCACATTGACTCTGTACCGTAATACCCTGTATATGGCCTCCACATTGACTCTGTACCATAATACCCTGTATATAGCCTCCACATTGACTCTGTACCGTAATACCCTGTATATAGCCTCCACATTGACTCTGTACCGTAACACCCTGTATATAGCCTCCACATTGACTATGTACTGGTACCCCCTGTATATAGCCTCCACATTGACTCTGTACTGGTACCCCCTGTATAGCCTCCACATTGCTCTGTACTGGTACCCCCTGTATATAGCCTCCACATTGCTCTGTACTGGTACCCCCTGTATATAGCCTCCACATTGACTCTGTACCGTTACCCCCTGTATATAGCCTCCACATTGACTCTGTACCATAATACCCTGTATATAGCCTCCACATTGACTCTGTACCGTAATACCCTGTATATGGCCTCCACATTGACTCTGTACCATAATACCCTGTATATAGCCTCCACATTGACTCTGTACCGTAATACCCTGTATATAGCCTCCACATTGACTCTGTACCGTAACACCCTGTATATAGCCTCCACATTGACTCTGTACCGTAATACCCTGTATATAGCCCCATTATTGTTATTTACTGTTGCTCTTTAATTATTTGTTTTTGTTATCTCTTAGCTTTTTTTTAAACTGCATTGTTGGTTAATTAAGGGTTTGTAAGAAAGCATTTCACCTGCTGCATTCGAAGCATGTGACAAATAACTGGGCAGAGTTGCAAGAAAAAAGCCATATCTCAGACTTGCCAATAAAAATAAAAGATTAACATGGGCAAAAGAACACAGACATTGGACAGAGGAACTCTGCCTAGAAGGTCAGCATCCCAGAGTTGCCTCTTTACTGTTGACGTTGAGACTGGTGTTTTGCCAGTACAATTTAATGAAGCTGCCAGTTGAGGACTTGTGAGGCGTCTGTTTCTCAAACTAGACACGCTAACGGACTTCTCCTCTTGCTCAGTTGTGCACCGGGGCCTCCCACTCCTCTTTCTATTCTGGTTAGAGCCAGTTTGCTCTGTTCTGTGAAGGGAATAGTACGCAGCATTGTACGAGATCTTCAGATTCTTGGCAATTTCTCACATTGAAAAGCCTTAATTTCCTAGAACAAGAATAGACTGACGAGTTTCAGAAGAAAGTTATTTGTTTCTAGCCATTATGAGCCTGTAATCGAACTCACAAATGCTGATGCTCCAGATACTCAACTAGTCTAAAGAAGGCCAGTTTAATTGTTTCTTAAATCAGCACAAAGTTTTTTAGCTGTGCTAACATAATTGCAAAAGGATTTTCAAATGATCAATTAGTCTTTTAAAATGATAAACTTGGATTAGCTAACACGACGTGCCATTGGAACACAGGAGTGATGGTTTCTGATAATGGGCGTCTGTATAGATATTCCATTAAAATTAGTCGTTTCCAGCTACAATAGTCATTTACAATATGTCTACACTGTATTTCTGATCAATTTTATGTTATTTTAATGGACAAAAGATGTGCTTTTCTTTCAAAAACAAGGACATTTCTAAGTGACCCTGGTTGAGAGAATGCCAAGCGCGTGCAAAGCTGTCATCAAGGCAAAGGGTGGCTAATTTGAAGAATTTCAAATATAAAATATGTTTTGATTTGTTTAATACTTTTTTGGTTACTACATGATTCCATATGTGTTATTTCATAGTTTTAATGTCTTCACTATTATTCTACAATGTAGAAAATAGGAAACAAATAAGGAAAAACACTTGAATGATTAGGTGTGTCTAAACTTTTGACTATTACTGTAATATTTTTATATTTTTCATTGGGAGTTATCAGGGATAACTGTAGCACCCCTACTTCCCAGTGGGCTATGCCTGTAGCTACACAGACTCGTCCTCAACAACAGTTCACAACCACAGAATTACTCAAAGCTGCCAAGTCAACAAGCTGCAACCACTAGCTAAACCAAACATGGGCAACCGGTAAATATCTCTCATTTGGTGCCAACTAAAGTAAACGGAACAAAACAGGGAGGAACCTTTACCAGAATTTGTCCAAAAGAAACTCTTGTTTTCGTTGCAAATCGTTTTCAGTTTGAGTAAACAGTTTCCGTTGCAAAACCACTTGAAGCTGTTTACTACGGTTTGGTCTAAACGAATACATCCCAGATAGTCATTTATAACTAGGCTGACTTTGGTCACCGGCCTGTTGCCGCCGCGATGCAGAACAGACGGTGCACCGGGGCCCGGGCCGCCCACCTCGGGCCCAGTGGATCACCGGACCGCCGATGGAGGTGAACAGATGGCAGAGCATTAAGTGTGGGAGTGAGACCGATAAGGAAGAGACATGAGAGGCCAGCAGCTAAAGTGTGGGAGCGAGACCGATAAGGAAGAGACATGAGAGGCCAGCAGCTAAAGTGTGGGAGCGAGACCGATAAGGAAGAGACATGAGAGGCCAGCAGCTAAAGTGTGGGAGCGAGACCGATAAAGAAGAGACATGAGAGGCCAGCAGCTAAACGGCAGCCATCAGCCACTAGTACGTGGAGGCCTTCTCCTCAGGAACGCACATTAGAGTCTGAGTCCTGTCATTTATTCATTCCACCAGATTAACAACAAGTTCTCTCTTGCTAATAATACAACTTCAAACTGATAACACTGCAGATGAGAGTTTTAAGGAAGTTATAGCAAACATATGTAGTGGTAAACGAGAGTTGTTTTAATGGTAAAACCATTAATATCATTGGTTAAATGCTTAGCTCATTCTTCACCTTACTCATCTTTCACAAATCACTAATAGGCTGAATTGTTTTGTCACGTTACACACCTTCAATATCGACCTATCACTTTTTACTAATCAGCCCAAGCTTTAATCAATGATATTCATGTGTAGCCTATCCTTTAAAAGGACAAATTTGAGTTGATGTTGTTTCCGCTTTTAATGGAGAGGTGGTGGGACGGAACTTCCAAGTCAATGTTGTTGCTGTTAGATTTTTTTTCTCCAGATGTCACATTCGTCGTAATGAGGAGACCAAGGCGCAGCGTGATTTGAATACATTCTTCTTTAATAAACGAAGAACACAAAGAACACTAAACAATCTCACAAAATAACAAAACGAACGTGAAGCTGTAAAAACTGAGTGCTGACATGCAACTACACATAGACAATAACCTAAAAAAAAACATGGAAAATGGCAAAAAACAAAAAATAAAAACAAAAATGGAAAATGGCAACCTAAATATGTCTCTTAGGATCATGTCTCTTAGGATCCGTAATCAGAGACAACGATAAACAGCTGCCTCTGATTGGGAACCAATTCAGGCCACCATAGACATATAATAACCTATACTAACAAACACCACTGGATATGTAAAAAAACCTAGACAGGAAAACAAGCAAACCCTCGTCACACCCTGCGTGACACCAGAGTTGAGATTCTATTTCAAAATTGCCACTTTCATATTTTCTCCTTTCCAGTGGTGATTTTAGCATGTAATCTTGGATGGGCAAAAAAACAACACAAAAACAGTGGGATCCATGCCAGCAAATCCACTACACAACACAACACTAAACAATACATTAACATTGACAAACGGTGCCCACAAACCTTTTGGGCCTACATAAAGGAGTCCCTACAGCAATCCCAAAATCTTACCACTGCTACACCTGACTATCAGTGGAGCCTTGTCTGGCAGCAAAACAGTTCATTCAGCCTCATTTACTGAGGCTTTCGACCTTCGTCTCTCCCGAGCCCGTACGGGAGTTGTAGCGATGAGACAAGATAGTAATTACTAGCGATTGGATACCACGAAAATTGGGGAGAAAAGGGGAAAAAAATAAATAAAAAATTAACAAATTGTTCATCACTTTTGAAATGTAAAGCAATAGAATTCAGGACATTGTCCGTTCTTACAATGTTCTCCCTGTACACCAAGTCACAACTGTAGGATAAAGAAAGGGGACATATAAGCAGACAATATTTGATGAATATTTGATTTCTCTAAAACAGGTTATAGGCTACATGTGCACCACCAAGTCAGAACAGTAGGCAAAATTATGAGGTGAAAATAGACCAAATTATTAGGGTGAGGCACATGGGCTACTAACAGTTTACTACACAACATACACTTAGTATTACTTTCTTAGCTACAGTATACACATCTCCCTGCCATATTACATCATTTATGCAGCAGTAAACAATTACATTTTTGGACTCACCTTGTTGTGCTCGGCTCACTTGAACAGGAAGGTGGCTTCTTGGGCAAAATTTGTCATCAAACTTTGTCATCAAAGTCTGCCATTTTCTGGATTGATGGTGCTTTCAAGACAACATGGAACTAAAAAAAAAATGTAATCATTATGCTGTCAATGATCTTCGCTCTAGAAAGAGTGCCGAGTTCCGAATTTACAATTCCCGGTTGGATGAAAGTTCAAAACATATTTTCCCAGTCGTAGCTTGTTTTTCCCCCGAGTTCCCAGTTGTCTTGAACTCATTAAAGTCAAAATTTTTTGCAGTTTCGAGTTAACAGTGATTTGGAGCTCGACATCAATCGATCCTCATTGACATCATGGCCAATGTTGAATGTTTATACATTTTAAACTAGGAAAAGAGACCCTTAGTCTTAAACTTGGAACCACACAGCCACTCCACTGAATAGCAGGCTAATAATTACCTCGCAATGCTTGCAGTTAGCCACTGACTCTTTACAAACCACTCGTTGTTGAATATACCAACTTCCAACTTGTTTTATCTATTTCTCTTCACTATTTCTCTTCATATGACAAGGAATAACACTGATTTGCTAGTAGATTTTCGACTTGATTCATGATTCATGATGATGACTGCGAGGTGAGACTTTGAAAGTATGATGTTGACACGATCAGTCCAATCAAAGCGACTGTAGATATAAGGTGATTTGATGTCATTTTATCTGTGGCCAATGACCTTGAGCCTTCTTGGATGGGCACTTCTAATGTAACTCTATGGCAGCACCCAAGGGGCTTGAATTTTCTAGCTCTACCCTTAGAGTTGGTGGTGACGTAGTGTCCCCATATGTGACAAAACACTGAGCCAATCACTGTGCAATGTTCCGTATTTTCCGCTGGCTTGCTCCACCACCACAGAAAAGCACTGAGCTAGGCTGAAACACCTGCATTTTGGAGCTGCCTTACTCAAGAAAACAATAAAAAGAGCCCATGTTTGTATGCGGCTTTAATAACTCAACTTTTTTACTTTTTTTTTTGTTTGCAAACTGATATGTGACACGTATGAATCCCAAAATAACCCGCAAAAACAAAAAAATTTGGGGCTCTGCCTTACCTGCCTCACCTGCCTCACCTGCCTCACCTGCCTCACCTGCCTCACCTGCCCTGAATGACTGGTCGCCACTGCTCCTTTCCCACATGTTGTGTTTGAGATGAGTTTTCTGCACACTATGTTGTTCTTAATCACCTTTTATTCCTTAGAGTCCAAGACGTTAGAAGAAGGGTTAGGGGGGTGGGGGGGGGGGGGTGCTAATTTGACTTAAGACCCCTTTAGGTATCCCAAAAATATAATTTGATAAATTGACTTTGGCCTTTACTACTGAAGTCCACAGAAAGCATTGAATCACACGTTAATAAATGGCCAAGAGGATGGTCAGGAAAATATATGGTCAGAAACAAGGTTTTGAAGTGTTTGTCCCCCCCCAAAAAAGGAAATATATATATATACAGTACCAGTCAATAGTTTGGACACACCGACTCATTCAAGGGTTTTTCTTTCTTTTTTTACTATTTTCTACATTGTAGAATTATCAAAACTATGAATTAACACATTTATAATCATGTATTAACCAAGAAATGTGTTAATAAACAAATCAAAATATATTTTATATCATTCAAAGTAGCCACCCTTTTTGCCTTGATGACAGCTTTGCACACTCTTGGCCTTCTCTCAACCAGCTTCAGGGAAGATTAGGCACTTTTTGGACTGCTGCGAAGTGGAATTCCTCATTCCCAGAGAGAGCGAGACAGATCAGAGCGCGCGCGCATGAGAGAGAGGGGTGGGGGGAAAGGCGGAGAGAGAGGGGGGGGCAGATGGAGAGAGAGAGGGGGGGGGCAGACGAAGAGAGAGAGAGAGAGAGGGGGGGGGGGCAGACGGAGAGAGAGAGGGGGGGGGGCAGACGGAGAGAGAGAGGGGGGGGGCAGACGAAGAGAGAGAGAGAGAGAGAGAGAGAGAGGGGGGGGCAGACGGAGAGAGAGAGAGAGAGAGGTGCAGAGAGAGTGGGAGCAGGTCTGCAGTCCGACTCTTGGCGTTAAGACCAGAGATAGAGACAGTAGCCTACTATACTGTACCGCTTTAGGAAGGCTGCAATAGCCTAGACTACGGGAAATACACTATCCATTCATTTCTCAAATCATCAAGATGATTTCAAATATCTTGTGGGTTGGGAACTTTTGAAAAGGCATCGTTTTGGTGGATTTTGGACAACCTGTATTCTTCTCCGTTATTCTACGGCGTTCTTGCATTCCACGGACCTGTGAAATGTGGATTATCGACATTGGTGATGATGCTGCTCGTTAACTGGGAATAAATAAGACGCGCCATCGACACCAGCACTAGCCCCATGGGGCAAAGGGTAAAAAAATAAGGATCTCTAGTTTTTATCCATCCTCTCGAATCGAATCTAACATTTGGAGTGGACGACGGATTTGTGTGAATGTTTCCCATGGGTAGATAAGTCACCACTTTGTTTTTTTACCCCCCCCCCCCCTCCCGCCTGGACTGACTGGGCTCTGGGGTTTTCTCTTCTTCTCCGTTTGAGAATCCTCCTCCTGTGAGATAGATTCTGCTAACCCCGCGGTCCGCATGACATGGTTCAGTCCTGTTGTCGGTGCCGAGTCTCGATGCATTGGGATTTCTCTCAGCACCGAACACCAAGTAAACCTTCTTTCTGAACCCGTCTAATAAAACCTGCCAGCTGCCCCCGAACCGAAATAAAACCACACCTGCCATGACCGCCTCTTCGAACCGGGACGGAACCGGACACATTACCGGGCACGTTCGGAGGACAGCATACAGATGTATTAGCAGGCATACCAGGACCGGGCCAAGGAAAGTGGACGGAATACGGATTTTTGCGTTAATGAAGGCAGGAGTAGCAGCGCACCATTGGAGCCGGCTTGTGTTCTTGTTTATGGGGCTACTGGCAGCCTCAGCCTCCGTTACGGGTAAGTTTCCCCTCCTATAACTGCTGCTGCTGTTGCTGCTGCGATGTGTTTGATATGAAATAAACGACGGAGAGAGTAGCCGCAACATTAGTCCCGCTGACTGCCAGAATACCGAACTACCCATTTAGACGGCAGTGCATGTCCCCCTTTTCATTCCAAGTGGGACCGTTAGCATTATGATGTGGGGTGTGGGTGGATTTCCGTGTTTTCTGACACAGTGGAATGCTCAGAACAGCCTAGCTTTTACCGTGGTGTCTCACTCCGTGTTCTGTGGACACGAGCAGCACCGCATTTCATTAATCGAATGCGTGTGTTTTTTTTTTTATAGAAAGAAGGCTAAGAATGATAATGGCGGGGGGGAGAGATAGACCCGTGTAACTGTCAGTCAGAACGGGGTAATTCTCTCGGCGTTGGGGACTTGATTCGGGTGGTGAGACGCCAGTGAATCGGTTTAGGTGGTTTACGCGAGTGCGGGCTGAACGTCTGTATGTCATGATGTAATTATGTGTATTGGGCCTTTTTTCTTATCATTCTCTTATTTTGAACAATCTCACGGATAGTTTAACTTCGCCTAAAAAGTATGGTTATCTTTGATTTGCCATTACGTTCTCCGCAAGGTAAAATGAATGGCGTATTGTCCCTTGGCTGTCCATGGTGCTGATTCTATCAGGAAACTTTCAACATTATTGTATAGGTACGAAATCCAGACGTGTGTGTGTGTGTGTGCTTGAGGGGGGGGGGGGGCATTTACACAATTACATTTGACACGGACTCAAGCACAACTATGATGTTTATGTTGAACTATATGTACAGCTGACATATAGGGCAACAGTGTCCCAACTACCCTCTCGGCATTCAACAAATTAGTCTTCACATCTGATGACAATAGTTCACTCTTCTTTGTCAGACGTGATTGATAGCCTGCTATTTAGGTATTATGTCAGTTTGTTAGGTGATCAAACAGGACAACAGTCTCCCCGACTACCCTTTACATTGTTCACAGCTGTGGACTGTGCAGTTGCAAAAGACATTTGAAATGACACGATGATAACCTCAGTGTTTTACCAGTGCCTGGCTTGGCATCATGATTCTATGGACACGGAGACTATTTATAGAGGGGGATAAGGATGGCGGGAGGGTGGAAGTTTAGACGGTCAGTTAAATATAACATTTGTCCAAAATGGCACCCTCTTCTCTATACTACTGTTGACCAGTGCCCAGGATTATGGTCAAAGGTAGTGCACTATATAGGGAATAGGGTACCATGGGGCTCTGGTCAAAAGTAGTGAACTATATAGGGAATAGGGTGCCATAGAACTCTGGGCTAAAGTAGTGCATTTATATTAGGGCATAGGGTAAAATAGGACTCTGGTCGAAAGTAGTGCACTATAAATAGGGAATAGGTTGCCATAAGACTCTGGTCAAAAATAGTGTACTATATGGTGAATAGGGTGCCATTTTGGGATGCAGACCCAGTCACATGCTCCACAGTGGGTTGTTATACAACATGTCTTATAGCACAATAATTAATGCATTGCCGTTTTAGCGTACTCATCAATAAATCTGCCTGTTTTGCATCGTATCATCATAAATCTTGCTTTGTCATATAAATCGCTCCGGTCTAGAGAGGAGACAGACCAAGGGACATGCACACTGACCTCAGTTCATATCGACCATTGGATTTCAACATTGCCCCCTAATTTACCACCATACGTTCAGCGCTAGCGTTGCCTTGCCCGCTGGTTCTGTGGATGTTCTGAGGGTGTTCTGTGGATGTTCTGTGGATGTTCTGAGGATGTTCTGTGGATGTTCTGTGGATGTTCTGAGGATGTTCTGTGGATGTTCTGAGGATGTTCTGAGGATGTTCTGAGGATGTTCTGAGGGTGTTCTGTGGATGTTCTGTGGATGTTCTGTGGGTGTTCTGAGGATGTTCTGAGGATGTTCTGAGGATGTTCTGAGGATGTTCTGTGGATGTGTGCTTCTCAATGGACGAGGATGGCTCTATTTCATAGCTGTTTTATGACACACTTCCTCTGCATGTAATCACATCCCTGAGATCATAGAATAGGAATGATTCTATGTTACTGTATTTCTATGACTCAGGTCTAGATAGCTTTCAGCCCCCAACTTCTCAAGCTTTCCTCAAGCTAGAGCACTAGCTTTGTCCTTACGATCCTTCAGCATCACTGACACACTTTGAATAACATGGGCCTACTCTCCATCAATACCTTCAATTGGTGGATTCTCAAACCAACGGTTTATATTCCCGCTTGATGTGGATTGACGATATAGTGATGTGGATAGTTGTAGTGCAATTTTTCTTTTTCAAATGTAGAAGTTACAACTCTCTAATGAGTGAAGAGTAACGACAGACACACAGCCTATTCCCATGACCCCCCCCATTTCCAAAAGCAGTGTTTCATATGATAAAATACCAGCGTATTGTAAAATACCAAGAACGACAGCTCAACCGTGTCATATTGGCCTTCAAAAGCAGTTCATAAAGGTTATTCTGAAGAAACAGTATCATTACTATCATCCTCTCTCTCCCCCCGTAGTGTTGCCAGCAACCAGCAGCAGTTACCCCGTCTTCCCATGGAGCGGCACCAGAGCCTCACACTACACTGGCTAGTAGATCTCTACAGAGCACAGAGCCTAACTCTCTCCATACATCACAGAGTCTAACTCTCTCCATACATCACAGAGTCTAACTCTCTCCATACATCACATCACAGAGTCTAACTCTCTCCATACATCACAGAGTCTAACTCTCTACATACATCACAGAGCCTAACTCTCTCCATACATCACAGAGTCTAACTCTCTCCATACATCACATCACAGAGTCTAACTCTCTCCATACATCACAGAGTCTAACTCTCTCCATACATCACAGAGTCTAACTCTCTCCATACATCACATCACAGAGTCTAACTCTCTCCATACATCACAGAGCCTAACTCTCTACATACATCACAGAGCCTAACTCTCTCCATACATCACAGAGTCTAACTCTCTCCATACATCACAGAGCCTAACTCTCTCCATACATCACAGAGTCTAACTCTCTCCATACATCACATCACAGAGTCTAACTCTCTCCATACATCACAGAGCCTAACTCTCTCCATACATCACAGAGCCTAACTCTCTCCATACATCACAGAGCCTAACTCTCTCCATACATCACAGAGTCTAACTCTCTCCATACATCACAGAGTCTAACTCTCTCCATACATCACATCACAGAGTCTAACTCTCTCCATACATCACAGAGTCTAACTCTCTCCATACATCACATCACAGAGTCTAACTCTCTCCATACAGTACAGAGTCTAACTCTCTCCATACATCACATCATAGAGCCTAACTCGCTCCATACATCACATCACAGAGTCTAACTCTCTCCATACATCACAGAGCCTAACTCTCTCCATACATCACAGAGTCTAACTCTCTCCATACATCACAGAGTCTAACTCTCTCCATACATCACAGAGTCTAACTCTCTCCATACATCACAGAGTCTAACTCTCTCCATACATCACAGAGTCTAACTCTCTCCATACAGTACAGAGCCTAACTCTCTCCATACATCACAGAGTCTAACTCTCTCCATACATCACAGAGTCTAACTCTCTCCATACATCACATCACAGAGTCTAACTCTCTCCATACATCACAGAGTCTAACTCTCTTCATACATCACAGAGTCTAACTCTCTCCATACATCACAGAGTCTAACTCTCTCCATACATCACATCACAGAGTCTAACTCTCTCCATACATCACAGAGTCTAACTCTCTCCATACATCACAGAGTCTAACTCTCTCCATACATCACATCACAGAGTCTAACTCTCTCCATACATCACATCACAGAGTCTAACTCTCTCCATACATCACATCACAGAGTCTAACTCTCTCCATACATCACAGAGCCTAACTCTCTCCATACATCACATCACAGAGTCTAACTCTCTCCATACATCACATCACAGAGTCTAACTCTCTCCATACATCACAGAGTCTAACTTTCTCCATACATCACAGAGTCTAACTCTCTCCATACATCACATCACAGAGTCTAACTCTCTACATACATCACAGAGCCTAACTCTCTCCATACATCACAGAGTCTAACTCTCTCCATACATCACAGAGTCTAACTCTCTCCATACATCACAGAGCCTAACTCTCTCCATACATCACAGAGTCTAACTCTCTCCATACATCACAGAGTCTAACTCTCTCCATACATCACAGAGCCTAACTCTCTCCATACATCACAGAGTCTAACTCTCTCCATGCAGTACATCACACCAGCACTGGAGACAGTGGGTTTCTGTATCCAGCTACAGCCTGTATGCTTGCAGGCCTCATGTCATGTACATGTTAGACTAGTGAAGATAAAACAAGACGAATACCGTTACTGGTGTATTTGAAGTTATAAGTTGGTCTCATGTAAGGTCATGGGATGTGCTTACATGAGCTTCTACACCTGCATTACTAGCTGTTTGGGGTTTTAGGCAGGGTTTCTGTACAGCACTTCGAGATATTAGCTGATGTACGAAGGGCTATATAAAATAAACTTGATTGATTGATTGATGGGATGCTTATTGCACTTTAGTTTACCATCTAGTTCACTTGCTTTGGCAATGTAAACATACTTTTTCCCACGCCAGTAAAATACCATTTCATTTGAACAAGCCTGTTAGTCGTGGTTAAAACAACCGTGATAGAAACCCTTGTCAATTTTTTATTTTATCTTAATTAAACTAGTCAAGTCAGTTATTAAGAACAAATTCTTATTTTCAATGACGGCCTAGGAACAGTGGGTTAACTACCTTGTTCAGGGGCAGAACGACAGATTTTGTACCATGTCAGCTCAGGGAGTCGATCTTGCAACCTTTCAGTTACTAGTTCAACGCTCTAACCACCTAGTCTACCCTGCCTCCCCCTCTAACCACCTAGGCTCCCTGCCTCCCCCTCTAACCACCTAGGCTACCCTGCCTCCCCCTCTAACCACCTAGGCTACCCTGCCTCCCCCTCTAACCACCTAGGCTACCCTGTCTCCCCCTCTAACCACCTAGGCTACCCTGCCGCCCCAATACGATGACGATGGAACTGAAGCCTTGTGTGTTTTCGTACAAGATGACACCTTTTGAGGACTGTAACACAATTGGAGCGGCCTGTATTGATATTGACCAGTTTTGTCTTTACCAAAGCTATTGATTTTCTGACATCCAATTCACTTCATCTGTTTCTTAAGCTCCGTTCTTCTTGTCCGTGGCCTATATACAGTTAGATTAAAGCAGTGATTTGATGACAAGGTCTGAACCGTTTCTGATACTCATTTATATTGAGACGAGTCAACAACAGCAGAGCTCTGTCCTACCTCACATCAAAACCACGGTCCCCACGAACTCCCGTTTCAATACAACGGCCTCTACGGACCCCCGGTTCAGTACCACGGTCTCCACGAATCCCCGGTTCAATACCACGGTCTCTACGGACCCACGGTTCAGTACCACGGTCCCCACGAACCCCCGTAATCAATACCACGGTCCCCACGAACCCCCGGTTCAATACCACGGTCTCTACGGACCCCCGGTTCAATACCGCGATCTCCACGAACCCCCGTTTCAATACCACTGTCTCCATGGCCCCCCGGTTCAATACCACGGTCTCTACGGACCCCCGGTTTAATACCACGGTCTCTACGGAACCCCGGTTCAGTACCACGGTCTCCACAAACCCCCGTAATCAATACCACGGTCTCTACGGACCCCCGGTTCAATACCGCGGTCCCTACGAACCCCCGTTTCAATGCCACGGCCTCCACGGCCCCCCGGTTCAATACCACGGTCTCTACGGACCCCCGGTTCAATACCACGGTCCCCACGAACCCCCGTTTCAATACCACGGTCTCTACAGACCCCCGGCTCAATAAGATAATCAACCTTTATTTATTTCTTCCTGGGATGGAAGCCATGGGAAGAGGAGAGGGGAGGAGGGGACTGTACAGGCTAAATAGAACAACGAGGATGGATAGAACTGGGGAGAAGAGAAGGAGGGAGAGAGGAGGATAGGAGATGGAAGGAGGTAAAAGGGAGACACAGATCAGAATCATTACAGATGATGTCCCACTGATCAGCCGTGTGTTTCTGACGCTCCAACTTGACGAGATCACTGGTTACTCCCCTCGCGCATGAGATAATCAAGCCAATACACCCACCTGCCCGCCCGCCCGCACGGCCCGCCTTCAAGAGCATCACCTTTCATCCTTGTCTCGCTTCAGGCTTCTTCTGAATCTACCCTCACCGGTCTCCGGTTCCAGTTAGGTAATCAAGCTCATCTTTAGGCTATCTTGAAGTAGCGCTGTCAGTGTGTGTTGGCCATGATACAACGGGCTGTAACATAATGGGGGTTCATGGTGACAGGGCAGGAAGCCTCTGTTGTCATGCTAGCACTGCTACCTCTGATGACATCTTTTAGTGGGGTGCTGTTAGTTATTCACGCCCAAGTTGACATAGCCTACACACTTGCGTTGTGTAAGTGTGTGTGTGTGTGTGTGTGTGTGTGTGTGTGTGTGTGTGTGTGTGTGTGTGTGTGTGTGTGTGTGTGTGTGTGTGTGTGTGTGTGTGTGTGTGTGTGTGTGTGTGGACAGTGCTGGATTTAATGCAGGGGCTTACTGGGGCTGAACCCCTAGGGCCCAGGTTCGTGGGAGACCCAAGAGTCCAAAATTAAAAATAAAATACAAGATATTTCCATATATATATATATATATATTTCTTTTTTATCTTAATGTTTTAAATACAACAGAGATAATCATTTAGATGATCAATAGTTTCAACAAAAAAATAACAACAAATACAAGAAACACATTGTTTTAAAAGGGTTTTGGGCCACCGTGAGCTGCCAGAACAGCTTCAATAGGTTCTACACGCGGACGTAAACCATGCCAGGAAAATGCAGCCCACACAATAACATAAAAGTTACGTCCCTCATTCACTACAAGCGGTTCCTTTATTTTGGCGGTTGGCTGTTGCCTACAGTCGGCAAGGACGCAGTTTAGGCAGGATGTGCGCCAAAATACACAGCTTGTTGAATCGTTGCCATAGATGTATAATCCGTAGAAGGGATTGGTAACATCTAACCCTGGCAATTTGACTATTAAACTCATGGGTACACTAGCTATGGCTGCCAGTCCTCAATTGAATGGGAACCGCCATCTATGGGTTATAATTCTATGGTTGCCAGTCTTGACTGGAATGGGAACCGCCATTTATGGGTTGTATTTCTATGGTTGCCAGTCTTGACTGGAATGGGAACCGCCATCTATGGGTTGTATTTCTATGGCTGCCAGTCTTGACTGGAATGGGAACCGCCATCTATGGATTATATTTCTATGATTGCCAGTCTTGACTTGAATGGGAACCGCCATCTATGGGTAATATTTCTATGGCTGCCAGTCTTGACTGGAATGGGAACTGCCATCTATGGGTTGTATTTCTATGGTTGCCAGTCTTGACTGGAATGGGAACCGCCATCTATGGGTTATATGTCTATGGTTGCCAGTCTTGACTTGAATGGGAACCGCCATCTATGGGTTATATGTCTATGGCTGCCAGTCTTGACTTGAATGGGAACCGTGATCTATGGGTTATATTTCTATGGCTGCCAGTCTTGACTGGAATGGGAACCGTGATCTATGGGTTATATTTCTATGGTTGGTGGCGCCTGTCTGTTTCTCTTTTGTACGTTTCTAAATATAATCGCGGGATAAAATGAACAGTTTGGAAAGCAAATGACTGCCAATGCTTGCCGCTGATACGAGAAAACAAATCTGTCTGTAGAGCGGATGGGGGAAAAAAAGACTTGAAATACATCCACAGGTACACCTCCAATTGACTCAAATGATGTCAATTAGCCTATCAGAAGCTTCTAAAGCCATGGCATAATTTTCTGGAATTTTCCAAGCTGTTTAAAGGCACAGTCTACTCAGTGTATGTAAACTTCTGACCCACTGGAATTGTGATACAGTGAATTATAAGTGAAATAATCTGTCTGTAAAAATTGTTGGAAATGTATTTGTGCCATGCACAAAGGAAATGCCCTAACCGACTTGCCAAAACTATAGTTTGTTAACAAGACATTTGTGGAGTGTTTTAATTAATGACTCCAACCTAAGTGTATGTAAACTTCCCGACTTCAACTGTAAATTACATAGACTTGCAATACATGTGTTTTGAAAAGGCACATTTTTTTGTGTGACCCTACTAACAAATGTTCTCCAAGTGTGGAAATACTTAAAACGCCTCAACTGTAGCCACATTGCAAATATTCTTACGGTTTTAGCAAATATTCCTATAGTTTTATTACAAAGGGATTTTTCATTAACAATGGACGGGGGTTATGATTACTTAATCCAGCTCTCTGTGTAGGAAGTTGTCTCCTCACTCAGTCACAAGACACTTACATTTGTCAGTGTGTTCTCTCGGGCTAAGTCTGAGGCTAACACCTGCTTTCACATCAAGCCTCTGGAGTTTCTAAAACACACAGACAACCAGCTACACCTTCTCCTACGTCTACAAGGCTCTCCCAGCACCTCTTA
>NC_074696.1:5211641-5221641 GCF_029448725.1 Salvelinus fontinalis
GTTTTGAATAGAGAGAAGAATCTTCAATGCGTTGTCAGTGTTGAAGATGATTTATTACAGTGGCTCTGAAATACAAAGACATTTCTAAAGAAGGCAAATTATTAGAAAGAAAACCTTTTGTCATCGTCTTTATGCCACCAGATTAACATTAGATGCGGTACAACATTTAGCTAGCACGCTAAGATCAGCTAATGTTAGCATTGCTAACTTACGTTTGCCGAACTTTTACTAGCTAAAGGTCAACGTTGACATGATAATGATGAGGTAGTTGTCTCCTGCAAAATATTTGCCATAATTTAGCAACGGCAATGTATTTCCAGGCACTTCAGTGTAAATGAGACAGTCGTTAGCCCCTGATCAGAAACGACTAGGCATCAGCACCGTTATGGCAGAGAGGAGAACGTTGGTGACAATGGCGTGACGCGACCGAGGGACGGAGGTGCAACCCATGAATAGAGAGTCTTTAGAGCTTAGAAGGATGAGAGAGGAGGATACGTAAGGAGGGGGAAGGCGACAGGAATGGAAATGATTGCTGTACAATCAATGGATTAAAGTGGAAAGAAGAGGAGGAGGAGGAGGAGGAGGAGGAGGAGGAGGAGGAGAGGAAAGAGGAGGATGCTAAAAAAAAAAGCGATGTGATGATTTGCTTTAAAAGAAAGTCAATAGTGGAGAAAAAGGTAGATGTTTGTTGAGTAGATTGATGGTTGATGGAGATACACATTGTAGCCAGCTGGTTGAATTTGCCACATCTGGCCGTGACTGGCTCCTCCTCTCTGTTAGATGCAACACTGGGGCCCATGGTGACACCATGTCTCACATCCTGGTGGGCTGCACTGTGATGTGATGTGACTCGTTTTACTGCCAGGTTTACATAAGGGTGCAACTTTCAAAAAAATCCCAAAAGCTCTGACGAAGGCCGTGTGGCCGATACGTAAAGCTTATTAAATATCGATGATACTATCAAGAGCAGTGTGCGGTTTCCTTTTTCCTTCACTATTGACCTCAACACTTCTTTTACTTCCCATCTGACCTGTTCCAAGTCCTTTTTGTGTCAATTAGTGTATTTTTTTAAAATTCAAAGAAGCAGTCATTTTAAATTGCATGTATGTGATGTTTTGTACTATTCTCTCTCTGGCTCTCTGTGTGTATGTTGTAAACATGTTTGTATCCTGTTGTGTTTGGATGTACGTATACAGAGACGGCACGGTATGTGAGTTTGATTGGCTGTTGAACATTTCATTCCTCTGGATGGGCACTGCACTCAGGAAACTGTCCACCTGTGTACGTTGATCCACGTATCTCATGATAACAGACGTACCTCTCTCCACTCCCCCTTCTCTCACTCTCCCTCTCTCCCCTACTCCCCCCTCTCTCTCCCTCCCTCCCTGATCTCTCCCCTCCCTCTCACTCTCCCTCTCGCCCCTACTCCCCCCTCTCCCTACCTCCCTCCCTGCTCTCTCCCTCTCTCCCCTCCCTCTCACTCTCCCTCTCGCCCCTACTCCCCCCTCTCCCTACCTCCCTCCCTGCTCTCTCCCTCTCTCCCCTCCCTCTCCCTCTCTCCCCTACTCCCCCCTCTCTCTCCCTCCCTGCTCTCTCCCTCTCTCCCCTCCCTCTCCCTCTCTCCCCTACTCCCCCCTCTCTCTCCCTCCCTCCCTGCTCTCTCCCTCTCTCCCCTCCCTCTCCCTCTCTCCCCTACTCCCCCCTCTCTCTCCCTCCCTGCTCTCTCCCTCTCTCCCCTCCCTCTCACTCTCCCTCTCTCCCCCTCTCTCTCCCTCCCTCCCTGCTCTCTCCCTCTCTCCCCTACTCCCCCTCTCCCTACCTCCCTGCTCTCTCCCTCTCTCCCCTCCCTCTCACTCTCCCTCTCTCCCCTACTCCCCCCTCTCTCCCCTCCCTCTCACTCTCCCTCTCTCCCCTACTCCCTCCCTCCCTGCTCTCTCCCTCTCTCCCCTACTCCCCCCTCTCCCTACCTCCCTGCTCTCTCCCTCTCTCCCCTCCCTCTCACTCTCCCTCTCTCCCCTACTCCCCCCTCTCTCTCCCTCCCTGCTCTCTCCCCTACTCCCCACCTCTCTCTCCCTCCCTCCCTGCTCTCTCCCTCTCTCCCCTCCCTATCACTCTCCCTCTCGCCCCTACTCCCCCCTCTCTCTCCCTCCCTCCCTGCTCTCTCCCTCTCTCCCCTCCCTCTCACTCTCCCTCTCTCCCCTACTCCCCCCTCTCTCTCCCTCCCTGCTCTCTCCCCTACTCCCCACCTCTCTCTCCCTCCCTCCCTGCTCTCTCCTTCTCTCCCCTCCCTCTCACTCTCCCTCTCGCCCCTACTCCCCCCTCTCCCTACCTCCCTCCCTGCTCTCTCCCTCTCTCCCCTCCCTCTCACTCTCCCTCTCGCCCCTACTCCCCCCTCTCCCTACCTCCCTCCCTGCTCTCTCCCTCTCTCCCCTCCCTCTCCCTCTCTCCCCTACTCCCCCCTCTCTCTCCCTCCCTGCTCTCTCCCTCTCTCCCCTCCCTCTCCCTCTCTCCCCTACTCCCCTCTTTCTCTCCCTCCCTCCCTGCTCTCTCCCTCTCTCCCCTCCCTCTCCCTCTCTCCCCTACTCCCCCCTCTCTCTCCCTCCCTGCTCTCTCCCTCTCTCCCCTCCCTCTCACTCTCCCTCTCTCCCCTACTCCCCCTCTCTCTCCCTCCCTCCCTGCTCTCTCCCTCTCTCCCCTACTCCCCCCTCTCCCTACCTCCCTGCTCTCTCCCTCTCTCCCCTCCCTCTCACTCTCCCTCTCTCCCCTACTCCCCCCTCTCTCTCCCTCCCTGCTCTCTCCCCTACTCCCCACCTCTCTCTCCCTCCCTCCCTGCTCTCTCCCTCTCTCCCCTCCCTCTCCCTCTCTCCCCTACTCCCCCCTCTCTCTCCCTCCCTGCTCTCTCCCTCTCTCCCCTCCCTCTCCCTCTCTCCCCAACTCCCCTCTTTCTCTCCCTCCCTCCCTGCTCTCTCCCTCTCTCCCCTCCCTCTCCCTCTCTCCCCTACTCCCCCCTCTCTCTCCCTCCCTGCTCTCTCCCTCTCTCCCCTCCCTCTCACTCTCCCTCTCTCCCCTACTCCCCCTCTCTCTCCCTCCCTCCCTGCTCTCTCCCTCTCTCCCCTACTCCCCCCTCTCCCTACCTCCCTGCTCTCTCCCTCTCTCCCCTCCCTCTCACTCTCCCTCTCTCCCCTACTCCCCCCTCTCTCTCCCTCCCTGCTCTCTCCCCTACTCCCCACCTCTCTCTCCCTCCCTCCCTGCTCTCTCCCTCTCTCCCCTCCCTCTCACTCTCCCTCTCGCCCCTACTCCCCCCTCTCTCTCCCTCCCTCCCTGCTCTCTCCCCTCCCTCTCACTCTCCCTCTCTCCCCTACTCCCCCCTCTCTCTCCCTCCCTCCCTGCTCTCTCCCCTCCCTCTCACTCTCCCTCTCTCCCCTACTCCCCCCTCTCTCTCCCTCCCTCCCTGCTCTCTCCCTCTCTCCCCTCCTTCTCCCTCTCTCCCCTACTCCCCCCTCTCTCTCCCTCCCGACCTGCTCTCTCCCTCTCTCCCCTCCCTCTCACTCTCCCTCTCTCCCCTACTCCCCCCTCTCTCTCCCTCCCTCCCTGCTCTCTCCCTCTCTCCCCTCCCTCTCTCTCCCTCCCTCCCTACTCCCCCCTCTCTCTCCCTCTCTCCCATCTCTCCCCTACTCCTCCCTCTCTCTCCCTTCCTCCCTGCTCTCTCCCTCTCCCTCTCCCTCTCCCTCTCTCTCCCTCCCTCCCTACCCCCCTCTCTCTCCCTCTCTCCCATCTCTCCCCTACTCCCCCCTCTCTCTCCCTCCCTCCCTGCTCTCTCCCTCTCCCTCTCCCTCTCCCTCTCTCTCCCTCCCTCCCTGCTCTCTCCCCTCCCTCTCCCTCTCCCTCCCCCCTCTCCTATACCGTTTTGCTGAATAAGCCAGTCAACCCAGTGGAAACAACAATAATGTTTTCTAAGTGAGTGGAGGCCAATCACCTTTCCACTGCATTGGCCTTTACCTGTAATGGTGTTGGACATAACGGCTGCACATTTTCCCCATCCGCCCTGCACTACTACATTAGTCTAATGTATGGATTCACCCAGCAACACTGAGCTCAACACTTTCCCTTTTAATTCCCTTTTAATGAAGAAGCAGGTGTCAGGACCCGGTGTGAGAAAGTCACTAATAAATCGGCAGAACCCAGAAGATGAGGCAGACACAGCAGTACTAGAGACGGTGGTTTAATCAAAGGAAAGATCTTCCGGCAAAAATATAAATCCACAACGTCCAAAACAAAAGCCAAGAGACAAAAATAGATATCTTCCAAAATACAAAGAAAATCCACAAAGTGCTAAGAACAGCAAGGGAAAAAACAAACCTCAAAAGACTAATCCAAAATAAACAAGAACAATACCAGAGAACCTCTGGAAACTCCAACAAGAGAAAAAGTTAACAGCAGGGCCGGGGCTGGGTGCTAACGTACAAACACTGAACAAAGAACTGAGGAACACACAGGGTTTAAATACTAACAAGGAACATACAGGTGCAAACAATAAAAGAGCAAGGAAAAAACAAAAAGTTCAAAAAATGTGCAATGGGGACATCTAGTGACAAAAACCAGAACAGTCCTGGCCAAAACCTGACAGGAGGAAGGAGAAGGAAAGGAGAAGGAAGGAGAAAGGAAGGAATGGGAGGGAAGGAGAAAGGAAGGAGAAGGAAAGAAAGGAAGGAATGGGAGGGAAGGAGATGGAATAAAGTGTTTTGAGACAGTTGAAGTCGGAAGTTTACATTCACCTTAGCCAAATACATTTAAACTGATGTGACAGTACCCCCCCCTTCGGGCGCCACCTGGCGTGTGACCAGGCTTATTTGGACGTGAGGTACGGAAATCCCATAAGAGGGAGGGGTCCAGAATGTGACGGCGGGGCACTCAGCTGCACTCCCTCCCAGTCCACCAGGTACTGCCAGACGCACCCCCGACGGGGCACATCCAAAAGCCACCGGTACGGTATAAGCAGGATGGTCATTGATAAGCCGAGGGGGTGGGAGAGCTGCTGCAGGAGGAGACAGGATAGCCCAGGGCACACTCGAAGGCTGACATACCTGACGAGGCGTTGATGATGGTGTTGTGGACATATTCAACCCAGGGTAGCTGAGTGCTCCAGGAAGAAGGGTTAGGAGAAGTCACGCAGCATAGGGCAGTCTCCATCTCCTGGTTGGCCCGTTCGGTCTGGCCGTTGGTCTGGGGGTGGTATTCAGATAAAAGACTAACATAATATACCAAGTGCTGAACAGAAGGATCTCCATACATGGGACGTAAACTGTCAGAAACGATATCAGTGGGAATGCCATGCTGCCAAAACACATGGGATACCAGCAGGTCCACAGTCTCCTTGGAGAATGGAAGCTTGGAGAGGGGAATGAAGTGAGCCGCTTTGGAAAATATGTCGATAATGTTGAGGATGACTGAGTTACCAATAGATGGGGGAAGGCCAGTGATGAAGTCCAGAGCTATGTGTGACCAGGGGCGACTGGGTATGGGAAGAGGGCGGAGCAGACCGGAAGTGGGTTTGGTGGAGGTTTTGTCCCAGGCACAGAGAGAGCAGGCTGAGATGAACTCCCAGACGTCTCTCTACATGGTGGGCCACCAACATCGGAAGGAGACAGTCCGGTTCATGCCAAGGTGACAGGTGAGGTGAGTGAGTAGAATGGGTAGAATGGGCCCTCTGAAGAACTTCAGAGCTGAACTGAATCTGGAACAACCAGAGCCTCTCTAGGTCCATTACCTGGGTCATGGGTCAGGCTGGTTCTGCTGAGCCTGGCGAATACGGGACTCGATCTCCCAGGAGACAGCGGATACGGGACTCGATCTCCCAGGAGACAGCGGATACGGGACTCGATCTCCCAGGAGACAGCGGATACGGGACTCGATCTCCCAGGAGACAGCGGATACGGGACTCGATCTCCCAGGAGACAGCGGATACGGGACTCGATCTCCCAGGAGACAGCGGATACGGGAATCGATCTCCCAGGAGACAGCGGATACGGGACTCGATCTCCCAGGAGACAGCGGATACGGGGCTCGATCTCCCAGGAGACAGCGAATACGGGACTCGATCTCCCAGGAGACAGCGGATACGGGACTCGATCTCCCAGGAGACAGCGGATACGGGACTCGATCTCCCAGGAGACAGCGGATACGGGACTCGATCTCCCAGGAGACAGCGGATACGGGACTCGATCTCCCAGGAGACAGAGGATACGGGACTCGATCTCCCAGGAGACAGCGGATACGGGACTCGATCTCCCAGGAGACAGCGGATACGGGACTCGATCTCCCAGGAGACAGCGGATACGGGACTCGATCTCCCAGGAGACAGCGGATACGGGACTCGATCTCCCAGGAGACAGCGGATACGATGCAGGTGGATGGCATAATGGTCTCTAGCTCGGAACCTGTGTTGTCGGCGGTGAACTGACGGGAGAGGGCGTCAGGCTTGGTATTCTTAGATCCGGAGCGATACGTGAGTGTGACGTTGAATCTTCCAAAGAACAAGGCTCACCTGGCCTGCTGGCAGTTCAGATGTTTGGCTGTCTGGATGTAGGATAGGTTTTTACGATCCGTCCACATAATGACGGGGAGTCCCGAGCACTCCAACCAGTGACGCCACTCCTCAAGAGCCATATTCACAGGCAGAAGTTCCCGGTTACCTCTTTTGAAACCCATTTCTGCAGGTGAGAGCTTGCGGGACAAGAAAGCACATGGGTGGAGCTTCTTTTCAGAGGGTTGAACATTGAGACAGAACAGCACCTACCCTGGTGTCGGAGGAGTCCACCTCAATGACGAACTGGAGTTCCTGGTCTAGCTGAGTGAGGATCGGAGCGGAAGTGAAGCGTCGCTTGAGTTCCCGGGAACGCTGCCTCTGCAGTGGAATGGAGTGGAGGTGGAGGTGAGAGTGGTGAGAGGGTTCTGCCAAACTGCTGTAGTCACGGATGAAACATCTGTAAATATTGGCAAAACTTCCCGTGGAGATATTTATTCCTGTCTGCGCGATGAACTGAAAAACCTACTGGCTGTTGTCAACTTTATTATCCGGAGACTGAATATTAGCGAGTAATATACTCGGAGGCGGTGGGTGATATGAGCGCCTCCTGAGTCGGTCTCGAAGTCCACTCTGAATACCTCTTCTCCTCCGGCGGCGTCTTGAATCAGCCTCTGGAATCAGTTCAATTGCCCTGAGGGGTACGAACATAGGATCCGATTCGGGAAAGTCATATTCCTGGTCGTAATGCTGGTAATGCTGGTGAGTTACCTCTGCTCTGATATCCAAAAGCTCTTCCCGGCTGTATGTCATAAGAAGTGTCATGGGCTTTTAATGTAAGAAATAACACACACAAAAAAATATATATGCCACTCCGACATTGCTCGTCCAAATATTTATATATTTCTTAATTCCATTATTTTACTTTTAGATTTGTGTGTATTTTTTTTTAATTGTTAGATATTACTGCACTGTGGAGCTGGGAACACAAGCATTTAGTTAGATATTACTGCACTGTGGAGCTGGGAACACAAGCATTTAGTTAGATATTACTGCACTGTGGAGCTAGGAACACAAGCATTTAGCTAGATATTACTGCACTGTTGGAGCTAGGAACACAAGCATTTAGCTAGATATTACTGCACTGTTGGAGCTAGGAACACAAGCATTTAGCTAGATATTACTGCACTGTTGGAGCTAGGAACACAAGCATTTAGTTAGATATTACTGCACTGTGGAGCTAGGAAGACAAGCATTTAGTTAGATATTACTGCACTGTGGAGCTAGGAAGACAAGCATTTAGTTAGATACTACTGCACTGTTGGAGCTAGGAACACAAGCATTTAGCTAGATATTACTGCACTGTTGGAGCTAGGAACACAAGCATTTAGTTAGATATTACTGCACTGTTGGAGCTAGGAACACAAGCATTTAGCTAGATATTACTGCACTGTTGGAGCTAGGAACAAAAGCATTTAGTTAGATACTACTGCACTGTGGAGCTAGGAAGACAAGCATTTAGTTAGATATTACTGCACTGTGGAGCTAGGAAGACAAGCATTTAGTTAGATACTACTGCACTGTTGGAGCTAGGAACACAAGCATTTAGCTAGATATTACTGCACTGTTGGAGCTAGGAACACAAGCATTTAGTTAGATATTACTGCACTGTGGAGCTAGGAAGACAAGCATTTAGTTAGATACTACTGCACTGTTGGAGCTAGGAACACAAGCATTTAGCTAGATATTACTGCACTGTTGGAGCTAGGAACACAAGCATTTAGCTAGATATTACTGCACTGTTGGAGCTAGGAACAAAAGCATTTAGTTAGATACTACTGCACTGTTGGAGCTAGGAACACAAGCATTTAGCTAGATATTACTGCACTGTTGGAGCTAGGAACAAAAGCATTTTGCTAGATATTACTGCACTGTTGGACCTAGGAACACAAGCATTTAGCTAGATAATACTGCACTGTTGGACCTAGGAACACAAGCATTTAGCTAGATAATACTGCACTGTTGTAGCTAGGAACACAAGCATTTAGCTAGATATTACTGCACTGTTGGAGCTAGGAACACAAGCATTTAGCTAGATACTACTGCACTGTTGGAGCTAGAAACACAAGCATTTAGCTAGATAATACTGCACTGTTGGAGCTAGAAACACAAGCATTTAGCAATATAGTACTGCACTGTTGGAGCTAGAAACACAAGCATTTAGCTAGATAATACTGCACTGTTGGAGCTAGAAACACAAGCATTTAGCTAGATAATACTGCACTGTTGGAGCTAGAAACACAAGCATTTAGCTAGATATTACTGCACTGTTGGAGCTAGGACCACAAGCATTTAGCTAGATAATACTGCACTGTTGGAGCTAGGAACACAAGCATTTAGCTAGATAATACTGCACTGTTGGAGCTAGGAACACAAGCATTTAGTTAGATATTACTGCACTGTTGGAGCTAGGAACACAAGCATTTAGCTAGATATTACTGCACTGTTGGAGCTAGGAACACAAGCATTTAGTTAGATATTACTACACTGTTGGAGCTAGGAACACAAGCATTTAGTTAGATATTACTGTACTGTTGGAGCTAGGAACACAAGCATTTAGCTAGATATTACTGCACTTTTGGAGCTAGGAACACAAGCATTTAGCTAGATAATACTGCACTGTTGGAGCTAGAAACACAAGCATTTAGCTAGATAATACTGCACTGTTGGAGCTAGGAACACAAGCATTTAGCTAGATATTACTGCACTGTTGGAGCTAGAAACACAAGCATTTAGCTAGATATTACTGCACTGTTGGAGCTAGAAACACAAGCATTTAGCTAGATATTACTGCACTGTTGGAGCTAGAAACACAAGCATTTAGCTAGATATTACTGCACTGTTGGAGCTAGAAACACAAGCATTTAGCTAGATATTACTGCACTGTTGGAGCTAGAAACACAAGCATTTAGCTAGATATTACTGCACTGTTGGAGCTAGAAAAACAAGCATTTAGCTAGATATTACTGCACTGTTGGAGCTAGGAACACAAGCATTTAGCTAGATATTACTGCACTGTTGGAGCTAGGAACAAAAGCATTTAGTTAAATACTACTGCACTGTTGGAGCTAGGAACACAAGCATTTAGCTAGATATTACTGCACTGTTGGAGCTAGGAACAAAAGCATTTAGCTAGATATTACTGCACTGTTGGACCTAGGAACACAAGCATTTAGCTAGATACTACTGCACTGTTGGAGCTAGAAACACAAGCATTTAGCTAGATAATACTGCACTGTTGGAGCTAGAAACACAAGCATTTAGCAATATAGTACTGCACTGTTGGAGCTAGAAACACAAGCATTTAGCTAGATAATACTGCACTGTTGGAGCTAGAAACACAAGCATTTAGCTAGATAATACTGCACTGTTGGAGCTAGAAACACAAACATTTAGCTAGATATTACTGCACTGTTG
>NC_074696.1:5226641-5264141 GCF_029448725.1 Salvelinus fontinalis
GGTCGCTGTCGAAAAACCTCTAAAAGCACTGGAGTAGTTTATTATCCCAGCGGTAGCTCAGATATTGATTTTAAAAGTTGTCACTACTTTGGCATAAGTGTTAAGCCCTAAAACGGGATTCCCTGATGATGCTGTGTGTTCCCTCCCCTTCACCTACAGTATATACTCTATAGAGTCGATCTACTATTCATCTTACCTGTTTAAAAGACATACAGTTTATCTTGCTTCTGTTTATTTAATCCATTCAATATGGGGGAAGCAAGATAAACTGTATGTCTTTTAAACAGGTAAGATGAATTAGCCGGGGAGGCTATCCCATAACACCTTGAAATGCTGCGAAAATTATCCAGAAAACTTCTGAATTAATGGCGGACTGAAGTCACCGGTTGGGGGAAAGTGTTCCAGAGGAATAAGGAATAACTTTGTAAAATGTTAAGTTTTATGTTTATTTGTTTTTATTAACTAAATGATGTTAAAATGATCAACAAATGACTTTTTATATTAATTTTGAATTCAAATGTTTAGTCAATGGTGTTCATTAGCCCGCTAGCCAAGCTAAGTCAACTCATCGAACTTGATAGCTATGCTATAAATAGATATAGATATAGATATAGAAATAGAAATAGATATAGATATAGATATAGAAATAGATATAGATATAGATATAAATATAGATATAGATATATAGATATAGAAATAGATATAGATATAGATATAGATATAGAAATAGATATAGATATAAATATAGATATAGATATATAGATATAGAAATAGATATAGATATAGATATAGATATAGATATAGATATAGATATAGATATAGATAGCTCCCCAATCATGAAAATGCTTTGTGATGGCAAAAAAACGTGGCGAATTCTTGGGGAAATCATGCAGGTGTAATGCATGCCAGGCATAAATTAGCCAGCTATCTCGTCCAGGCTTATCATCTGTTTAGAGATTTTACATTTTAGTCACTCTTATCCAGTCACTCTTCTCCAGAGTGACTTACAGTAGTGATTATATATGTATACAGTATATGTATACTGTATATGTTTTATACTTTTTACAAACTGGTCCTCCATGAGACCTGAACCCACCATGTGCTACGAACTGAGTCACATGGTACAAAATAAACAAGCAAATTAACTAACTAAAGTAAGAAATGTGTCAATTTTGGGTCCTACTGTGTCTCTAACTGACAATGAATGGGCGACATAAACCTATATAGAAACTGATAATTGTGCACGACTTCAGTATTCCTTACTAAAGCTGTTGTTACGCTAAGGTTTTTATTATTTTATTTGGGATTATTTTGCTCGTACTGTAGTACTGTAGTCCTCTCCCGACCAGTCACGTTGCACAGCGTGTACAATCTAATAGAGGGTGTCTAGTCCTGCTCCTACATTCATCCCAGTCATCAGTCACATAGAGGATGTCTGGTCCTGCTCCTACATTCATCCCAGTCATCAGTCACATAGAGGATGTCTGGTCCTGCTTCTACATTCATCCCAGTCATCAGTCACATAGAGGATGTCTGGTCCTGCTTCTACATTCATCCCAGTCATCAGTCACATAGAGGGTGTCTGGTCCTGCTCCTACATTCATCCCAGTCATCAGTCACATAGAGGATGTCTGGTCCTGCTCCTACATTCATCCCAGTCATCAGTCACATAGAGGATGTCTAGTCCTGCTCCTACATTCATCCCAGTCATCAGTCACATAGAGGATGTCTAGTCCTGCTCCTACATTCATCCCAGTCATCAGTCACATAGAGGGTGTCTAGTCCTGCTCCTACATTCATCCCAGTCACATAGAGGGTGTCTAGTCCTGCTCCTGAAATCTGCTCCTACATTCATCCCAGTCATCAGTCACATAGAGGATGTCTAGTCCTGCTCCTGAAATCTGCTCCTACATTCATCCCAGTCATCCGAAACAGAGCAATGGGGCAGGTGCATGTCTGACATCAATGTGTGTGCAATAACAATGATAATTTAATAATTTAATTTTAATAATTTAATTTAATACCCCAGGGTATTGCACAGTGTGTGCAAGTATTTAATCCTACCCAGCACAAACACCTTGTTCAACTATTCAGGGTCTACAATTATTATTATTTGAACCTTTCTTTACCTCGACAAGTCGGTTAAGAACACATTCTTATTTAGAAATCTGTAAACTCCTGTCCTGTGTAAAAAAATAATGTTGGCGAAATTTCCCGTCATTTACAGATGTAGGATCTTAATTTGAGCCAGTTTGCTAAAGCAGGAAAATAATCCTGCAGGGACATTTCTATTCATATGTGGATTTTAATGACATTTTTTTAGGGGTTGATGCATTTTTTGTAAGTTCAAATCAAGATGAAAATTTCAAAGTGGAAATTAAAAAACTTCAAAAGCTTTTTCTTTCCTTTAATTTATTATATTTATTTTATTTACCTAGCTAATTTTCTTTTTAACTCTGCATTATTTGGAGAGGGCTCGTAAGTAAGGCTTTCACTTTAATGTCTACACCTGGTGTATTCGGCGCATGTGACAAATTACATTTTGATATGATTTAAACGTCAAATACACGACACATTTTACATCTCCTGCATTGCAGGAAAACTCTCCTACAACAGGGTGATCAAATTAAGATCCTGAACACGGTTTAGAATGTTGGAGATTCATCTCCTTGAGATGTCCTTCACTTGGGGATGCTAAAATGTTTATTATATCCCACTATTATTATATTATCATTATTATATTACTAGTATTTTATTATTTTATCACTTCATGTTCCTATTCTTATCTTGTATTATTTATCATTGTTGTTGCATTGTCCAGAAGGAACTTGGAAGTTAGCATTTCGTTGGACGGGTTAGGGTTAGGGTATAACATGTGTATCCTGTACAAACAGTACGACTAATACAACTTGAAACTTTGACTCATTTTGTACAGTGGAGTTTGTTTTTTTAAGGATTCATGAAGATACAGGAAAAACAATAAAAGTTGTTAATTATTATTAAAATTGACGTGTTGATGTCATCCCAGGGTTCTGGCATTGGGGCTGGGGCATCTGGGGGTTGTAGTTCATAAGGAGAGAAAAAGTCATTAATAACATTACAATATTATATAATATTATATTATATATTCCTGTTTGATATGCATATATATATAATTAAATTGGACATGTTATCCTTTATAATATGCCAGTGTTTGTTTTGTATCCAAATAATGTAGCTTACATTAGACATTGGGATGAAGTAGCATATCCTGTCTAGGCTGAGGGTGCCGCTAGCGGCACTCCCCCCCCCACCCCCACTGAAAAGGCAGAGCCGCGAAATTCAAAAAAAATATTTTTTTTAAATATTTAACTTTCACACATTAATAACCTGTTGGGGATGGGGGCGCTGTTTAGACTATTTATGCTAATTTGGCTAATTTTTGAAACGGCTTCCCACAAAATCCTTGATCGTACAATATGCATATTATTATTATTATTGGATAGAAAACAGTCTATAGTTTCTATAGGAGTTTAAATTTTGTCTCTAAGTGGAACAGAGCCCATTCTACAGCAATTTCCCTGACATGGATTCAGATTTCAGAAATGTTGGCCACTGTTCTGAAGTCAGTTAAAACGGCACTGATTTTGCTATGACTATACGGACACTTCTTACGTCTTCCCCTGGATGCCTTTACGTGATGACGATTCCAATGGGGTCGATTGCGCGTTCACAGGCACTACAAATGAAAAAACCCTGTAGCTAGCAAGTCTTTTCTTGCTGCGTAACGCGCGTGGAGGACACCGACCCTCTCCTGTTCCAAGCGTTAGTTTAGCCTGTTATATTTCTCCGGTCATCTTTTCACTCGTTATAGGAGTTAAAAACATCATAAGGTAGTTAATTTAAAGCGTTTTATAGCAATTTATATCCGTTTAGTGCGATTTTGGGACATTTATTTCTTTAACGCTGTGAATAGGTGGGCACGCTTTCAGTTCATCCCGAACGCAGTTGGCATTTTCACATGGCAAGAGGACAGCTTTCCACCAAAAGACGATTCCTCCCAAGAAAGGATCCTTTGCCCAAGATACTGATGGAAGAACAGCTCAAGGTAGGACATTTTTATTATGATAAATCGTGTTTCTGTCGAAACATTTTAGTGGCTTAGGACGCCATGTTTTTTGACGTAGCTTCGCTTGGCGCAAACTGTATTGAAAAGTAAGGATAAATTAAAAAATGTAATAACGCAATTGTATTAAGAATTAAATTGTCTATCAATCCCTGTCCACCCTATATTTTTTAGTCACGTTTATGAGTATTTATGTATAAGAGTAGATCACTGTCTAAGTGGCGCAAGGAAATTTTCTGACCAACTGAGCTACATTTCACATTGTCTAACCATGATTTTGGTGGCTAAATATAAACATTTTCGATCAAACTGTATATGCATGTTGTAATGTGATGTTACAGGAGTGTCATCGGAAGAATTCTGAGAAGGTTAGTGAAAAAATTTATATCTTTTGGCGATGTTGACTTTTATCGCTCACTTTGGCTAGAATCAATGCTGGGCTGCTAATTGCTATGTGCTAAGCTAATATAACGATTTATTGTGTTTTCGCTGTAAGACACTTAGAAAATCTGAAATATTGTCTGTATTCACAGGATCTGTGTCTTTCGATTCGTGTATGCTGTGTATTTTTACGAAATGTTTGATGATTAGTAAGTAGGTAAACACGTTGCTCTAAGTAGTTTTTCTATTCCATTTGTGACGGTGGGTGCAATTGTAACCTATGCCATCTACCTGAAATATGCACTTTTTTCTAACAAAACCTATCCCATACCATAAATATGTTATCAGACTGTCATCTAATGAGTTTTTTTGTTGGTTAGGGGCTATAAATATCTTAGTTTAGCCGAATTGGTGATGGCTACTGGTGTTGGTGGACAAATAAAAGATGGTGGATTATGCTAATGTGTTTTTAGGTAATAGATGTACATCTTTACATATTGTGTCTTCCCTGTAAAACATTTTAAAAATCGGACATGTTGACTGGATTCACAAGATCTGTGTCTTTCATTAGCTGTATTGGACTTTAATGTGTGAAAGTTAAATATTTAAAAAAAATATTTTTTTTGAATTTCGCGGCACTGGTTTTTCAGTGGGGGGGGGGGGGGGGGGTGCCGCTAGCGCCACGCTGATCCTAGACAGGTTAAAGTCCAATACAGCTAATGAAAGACACAGATCTTGTGAATCCAGCCAACATGTCCGATTTTTAAAATGTTTTACAGGGAAGACACAATATGTAAAGATGTACATCTATTACCTAAAAACACATTAGCATAATCCACCATCTTTTATTTGTCCACCAACACCAGTAGCTATCACCAATTCGGCTAAACTAAGATATTTATAGCCCCTAACCAAGAAAAAAACTCATCAGATGACAGTCTGATAACATATTTATGGTATGGGATAGGTTTTGTTAGAAAAATGTGCATATTTCAGGTAGATGGCATAGGTTACAATTGCACCCACCGTCACAAATGGACTAGAATAACTACATAGAGCAACGTGTTTACCTACTTACTAATCATCAAACATTTCGTAAAAATACACAGCATACACTAATCGAAAGACACAGATCCTGTGAATACAGACAATATTTCAGATTTTCTAAGTGTCTTACAGCGAAAACACAATAAATCGTTATATTAGCATAGCACAGGTGCAAACATTACCCCAGCATTAATTCTAGCAAAAGTGAGCGATAACGTCAACATCGCCAAAATATATTATTTTTTTCACTAACCTTCTCAGAATTCTTCAGATGACACCCCTGTAACATCACATTACAACATGCATATACAGTTTGTTCGAAAATGTGCATATTTAGCCACCAAAATCATGGTTAGACAATGGGGAAAGTAGCCCAGCTGGTGAGAAAATGTCCGTGCGCCATATTAGACAGTGATCTACTCTTATACATAAATACTCATAAACGTGACTAAAAAATATAGGGTGGACATCGATTGATAGACAATTTAATTCTTAATACAATCGCGGAATTACATTTTTTAAATTATCCTTACTTTTCAATACAGTTTGCGCCAAGCGAAGCTACGTCAAAAAACATGGCGTCCTAAGCCACTAACATTTTTCGACAGAAACACGATTTATCATAATAAAAATGTCCTACTTTGAGCTGTTCTTCCATCAGTATCTTGGGCAAAGGATCCTTTCTTGGGTCTAATCGTCTTTTGGTGGAAAGCTGTCCTCTTGCCATGTGGAAATGCCAACTGCGTTCAGCATGAACTGGAAGCGTGCCCGGCGATTCACAGCGTTTCAGAAATAAATGTCCCAAAATCGTACTAAACGGATATAAATTGCTATAAAACGCTTTAAATTAACTACCTTATGATGTTTTTAACTCCTATAACGAGTCTTAACATGACCGGAGAAAGATTACTCCCAACACTAATGCTTGGAACAGGTGCGGGTCGGTGTCCTCCACGCGCATAACGCAGCTCCAAAAGACTTACTAGCTACAGGGTTTTTTAATTTATAGTGCCTGTGAACGCGCAATCGACCCCATTCAAATCGTCATCACGTAAAGGCATCCAGGGGAAGACGTAAGCAGTGTCCGTATACTCATAGCAATAACAGTGGCCTTTTAACTGACTCCAGATCAGGGGCCAACATTTCTGAAATCTGACTCCATGTCAGGGAAATTGCTGTACAATGGGTTCTGTTCCACTTAGAGACAAAATTTCAACTCCTATAGAAACTATAGACTGTTTTCTATCCAATAATAATAATAATAATATGCATATTGTACGATCAAGAGTTTTGTAGGAAGCCGTTTCAAAAATTACAAGATTACCATAAATAGTGACAACAGCGCCCCCAGCCTCAACAGGTTAAGCAATGTAATCTAGATGTACTGCATTTTATCGCCTATCAATATTAGTTATAGCTTGCATAAAAGTAATGTAAACAGATGTAGCTAGCTAGCTCGCATAAAAGTAATGTAAACAGATGTAGCTAGCTAGCTCGCATAAAAGTAATGTAAACAGACGTAGCTAGCTAGCTCGCATAAAAGTAATGTAAACAGACGTAGCTAGCTAGCTTGCATAAAAGTAATGTAAACAGATGTAGCTAGCGAGCTCGCATAAAAGTAATGTAAACAGACGTAGCTAGCAAGCTCGCATAAAAGTAATGTAAACAGACGTAGCTAGCTCGCATAAAAGTAATGTAAACAGACGTAGCTAGCTAGCTCTCATAAAAGTAATGTAAACAGACGTAGCTAGCTAGCTCGCATAAAAGTAATGTAAACAGACGTAGCTAGCTAGCTCGCATAAAAGTAATGTAAACAGACGTAGCTAGCTCGCATAAAAGTAATGTAAACAGACGTAGCTAGCTCGCATAAAAGTAATGTAAACAGACGTAGCTAGCTAGCTCGCATAAAAGTAATGTAAACAGACGTAGCTAGCTAGCTCGCATAAAAGTAATGTAAACAGACGTAGCTAGCTAGCTCGCATAAAAGTAATGTAAACAGACGTAGCTAGCTAGCTCGCATAAAAGTAAAGTAAACAGACGTAGCTAGCTAGCTAGCTTGCATAAAAGTAATGTAAACAGACGTAGCTAGCAAGCATAAAAGTAATGTCAACAGACGTAGCTAGCTAGCATAAAAGTAATGTAAATAGACGTAGCTAGCTCGCATAAAAGTAATGTAAACAGACGTAGCTAGCTAGCTCGCATAAAAGTAATGTAAACAGACGTAGCTAGCTCGTAAAAAAGTAATGTAAACAGACATAGCTAGCTAGCATAAAAGTAATGTAAACAGACGTAGCTAGCTAGCATAAAAGTAATGTAAACAGACGTAGCTAGCTCGCATAAAAGTAATGTAAACAGACGTAGCTAGCTAGCTAGCATAAAAGTAATGTAAACAGACGTAGCTAGCTCGCATAAAAGTAATGTAAACAGACGTAGCTAGCTAGCATAAAAGCAATGTAAACAGACGTAGCTAGCTAGCTCGCATAAAAGTAATGTAAACAGACGTAGATAGCTAGCTCGCATAAAAGTAATGTAAACAGACGTAGCTAGCTCGCATAAAAGTAATGTAAACAGACGTAGATAGCTAGCATAAAAGATAGCTTTGTTGACACTGGCTGCGTTATGATGCCATTTCCTGGTCTGTTGACTAGGGCCCATAGGGAATAGGGTTCCACTCCCTCTATAGTGCACTACTGTTGACCAGGGCCCATAGGGAATAGGGTTCCACTCCCTCTATAGTGCACTACTGTTGACCAGGGCCCATAGGGAATAGGGTTCCACTCCCTCTATAGTGCACTACTGTTGACCAGGGCCCATAGGGAATAGGGTTCCACTCCCTCTATAGTGCACTACTGTTGACCAGGGCCCATAGGGAATAGGGTTCCATTCCCTCTATAGTGCACTACTGTTGACCAGGGCCCATAGGGAATAGGGTTCCACTCCCTCTATAGTGCACTACTGTTGACAAAGGCCCATAGGTAATAGGGTTCCAGACCCTCTATAGTGCACTACTGTTGACCAGGGCCCATAGGGAATAGGGTTCCTCTCCCTCTATAGTGTACTACTGTTGACCAGGGCCCATAGGGAGGGTTTCCTGTGTCTGTGTGATTTAGCTGAGAGGGTTTCCTGTGTCTGTGTGATGTAGCTGAGAGGGTTTCCTGTGTCTGTGTGATGTAGCTGAGAGGGTTTCCTGCGTCTGTGTGATGTAGCTGAGAGGGTTTCCTGTGTCTGTGTGATGTAGCTGAGAGGGTTTCCTGTGTCTGTGTGATGTAGCTGAGAGGGTTTCCTGTGTCTGTGTGATGTAGCTGAGAGGGTTTCCTGTGTCTGTGTGATGTAGCTGAGAGGGTTTCCTGTGTCTGTGTGATGTAGCTGAGAGGGTTTCCTGTATCTGATGTAGCTGAGAGGGTTTCCTGTGTCTGTGTGATGTAGCTGAGAGGGTTTCCTGTGTCTGTGTGATGTAGCTGAGAGGGTTTCCTGTGTCTGTGTGATGTAGCTGAGAGGGTTTCCTGTGTCTGTGTGATGTAGCTGAGAGGGTTTCCTGCGTCTGTGTGATGTAGCTGAGAGGGTTTCCTGTGTCTGTGTGATGTAGCTGGGAGGGTTTCCTGTGTCTGTGTGATGTAGCTGAGAGGGTTTCCTGTATCTGATGTAGCTGAGAGGGTTTCCTGTGTCTGTGTGATGTAGCTGAGAGGGTTTCCTGTGTCTGTGTGATGTAGCTGGGAGGGTTTCCTGTGTCTGTGTGATGTAGCTGAGAGGGTTTCCTGTGTCTGTGTGATGTAGCTGAGAGGGTTTCCTGTGTCTGTGTGATGTAGCTGAGAGGGTTTCCTGTATCTGATGTAGCTGAGAGGGTTTCCTGTGTCTGTGTGATGTAGCTGTAGGTATGGGTTTCACCTCCGCTTTATGTATTTCCCACCTTTGACTTGTGTAAAATGTTCTGAGACACTTTCGAAATGACTCCATACAAACACATTTGGATTGGAGGTGGCTTCGTTGTTGCTGAATTAAATGGAATTGTGTCTGGGGGGGGTGGGGGGGTTTCAATTGTGCAGTCGTCTGGGTTCATTTGCAGGTGTAAAGTATGCACTCTAGGTCCTCGAAAAGCTAAAAAGTGGGTCTTATTTCTGCCAGACAGAATCTCTCTGAGGAGTCAACAATACTGTCATGATGGAAACACGCCCGCTGGATTGGGTTTTTATTGTACTAAAAAAAATGAAGAGGACACTTTTCTCCCTCCTCTCCCTCTCTTCCCTATTTCACCCCTGCCTCAGTGTGCCATGCCAGAACTGGACAAAAGACACAATTGTGTTGTTGTGTGTCATATCGGGAGTACTTTCCCGCCCCGCGCCTGGTGCTTCACACTCCCCGGCGTGGCCGACTAGAAATGGCAGAAATGCTAAACGCCCTGACCCCATTACCAGTCTGGAATAGGTGCAACATCCCAGCCGTACTGAGGTTATCACCGGCTGCTCTATAGGCAGCTATCTTCCTTACCTATTTTATACTGTACTAGGGTAGGTGGAGAAAGATTTTCAGATTGAAATCTGCCTCGGGGTTCTTAGAAACAAGAATGAATGATGTGCTTTAACTTCCTGTTGGATGGACTGGGTTCAGCTAGAGCTGACTGCCCTCGGATCAATTTCCTTGTAGTAATCGTGGTCAAATTTACCATCCAGAGGGCGCCCCCATTGATGTTGTTAGTCAGTCTCACTCAGATGTCATGTTAAAATCTACAAACATTTCTCACTCAGCTTATGGAAAAATGTGTAGAATAGCATGAACATAGGTGACAAACAGCTGTTGTTTTTTCTCCACCCAGTGGCAAAATGTGTAGAATTGATTTAAAATTTCGGGGTGCAGCTAGGGCCCCTCATGATGAGTTCAGATGTTATTGTGGCTCCCACCTCCATCCCTGAGCTGAAGGGAGACACACAGGCAGGAAGACTGTACCTTGGAGGATTGATATGAGATAATAATAGGCCTATGTATATTCCCAAGAGTTTTCTTCAGTCCTTCCCTTTAACTAATCAACAACGTGATGATTAGCGAACTGAGGTATGTTAGTGCAGTGCTGAAACAAACACTTTGTATTGAAGAACATCACATTGGAAGGAAAGCTGTTTTCCACGTTTTCAAGGATGTATTGTGTTTGTGTCAGACAACATGTCTTGGGAGGATCCATGTTTACAGAGCCTTCGGAAAGTATTCAGACCGCTTGACTTTTTCCACAATTTGTTTTCCGTTACAGACTTAATTCTAAAATGGATTAAATCGTCCACCTCATTAATCTACACACAATACCTCATAATGACAAAGCAAAAAAAAATAGAATTTTATACAAATTTCTATTGAAAAAATATGGAAATATCACATTTACATAAGTTTTCAGGCCCATTAAGCAGTACTTTGTTGAAGCACCTTTGGCAGCGATTACAGCATTGAGTCTTCTTGGGTTCGACGCTACAAGCTTGGCACACCTGTATTTGGGGAGTTTCTCCCTTTCTTCTCTGCAGATCCTCTCAAGATCTGTCAGGTTGGATGGGGAGCGTTGCTGCACAGCTATTTTCAGGTGTCTCCAGACATGTTCGATCAAGAATTTTCAGAGACTTGTCCCGAAGTCAATCCTGCATTGTCTTGGCTGTGTGCTTAGGGTCGTTGTCCTGTTGGAAGGTGAACCTTCACCCCAGTCTGAGGTCCTGAGAGCTCTGGAGTAGGTTTTCATCAAGGATCTCTATGTACTTTGCTCCGTTCATCTTTCCCTCGATCCTGACTAGTCTCCCAGTTCCAGCCTCTACCATAAAAAACTTCCCCACAGCATGATGCTGCCACCACCATACTTCATGGTGCCAGGTTTTCTCCAGAAGTAGGCCAAAGAATCGTGTTTTTCATTATCTGAGAGTCCTTTAGGTGCCATTTGGCAAATTCCAAGTGGGCTGTCATGTGACTTTTACTGAGGAGTGGCTTCCGTCTGGCCACTCTACCATAAAGGCCTGATTGGTGGAGTGCTGCAGAGATGGTTGTCCTTTGGAAGGTTCTCCCATCTCCACAGAGGAACTGGAGCTCTGTCAGCATGATCATCGGATTCTTGGTCAACTCTCAAGGCCCTTCTCCCCCAATTGCTCAGTTCGGTCGGGCTGCCAGCTCCAGGTGTCACGCCCTGACCATAGATTGCTTTGTATGTTTCTATGTTTTGTTTGATCAGGGTGTGATGTGGGTGGGCATTCTATGTTGTATGTCTAGGTTGTCTGTTTCTGTATTTGGCCTAGTATGGTTCCCAATCAGAGGCAGGTGGTCAGTCGTTGTCTCTGAATGGGAGCCATATTTAGGTAGCCTGTTTTCCTTTGTGTTTTGTGGGTGGTTGTATCCTGTGTCTGTGTTATCACCATACGGGACTGTTTCGTTCGTTTGTCAGTTTGTTGTTTTTTTTCGATGTTCAAGTATTCTTATTAAAATGGATACTTACCACGCTGATCATTGGTCCTCCTCTTCTCATTCCAACGACCAGCGTTACCTGGGCTGCCAGCTCTAGGAAGAGACTTCGTGGTTCCAAACTTCTTCCATTAAAGAATGATGGAAGCCACTGTGTTCTTGGGGACCTTCAATGCTGCAGAATTTTTTTGGTACCCTTCCTCAGATCTGTGCCTCGACACAATCCTGTCTCGGAGCTCTACGGACAATTAATTCGACCTCATGGCTTGGTTTTTGCTCTGACATGCACTTTCAACTGTGGGACCTTATATAGACAGGAGTGTGCCTTTACAAATCATGTCCAATCAATTGAATTTACCACAGGTGGACTCCAATCAAGTTGTAGAAACATCTCAAGGATGACCAATGGAAACAGGATGCGCCAGAGCTCAATTTCGTGTCTGTAACGGCAGTCGTAATCCTCCTCCTCGGACGAGGAGAGGCGAGAGGAATCGGACCAATACGCAGAGTGGTTAGTTTCCATAGTGATTTAATAATTAACAACAACAATATGCGATACAAAATAACTACCGTGACAGTCCCGTGTGGCGAAACACTGACACAAGAACAAACACCCACAAAACACACACGTGAAACCCAGGCTGCCTAAGTATGATTCTCAATCAGGGACAACGATTGACAGCTGCCTCTGATTGAGAATCATACCAGGCCGAACACAAAAACACCAACATAGAAAATAACACATAGACAACCCACCCCAACTCACGCCCTGACCAACTAAATAAATACAAGAAAAAGGAAAAACAGGTCAGGAACGTGACAGTGTCTCATAGCAAAGGGTCCCAATACTTTTTTACTATTTACTATTTACTAATACTATTTTTTTATTTTGTTTTATGTATAATACATTTGCAAAAATTTATAAAAGCCTGTTTTCACATTCTCATTATAGGATATTGTGTGTAGATTGATGCGGAAAAAAAACATTAATTTAATACATTTTAGAATTTAGGCTGTAACAACACAAAATGTGGAAAATGTCAAGTGGTCTGAATATTTTCCTAATTCACTGTACATTCTACAGTGGCAATAGAGCTTTCATATCTCATTAGTCTCCAACAATATTGTGGTGTGCTTCACAACCGGCACCCTGTATCCGTTGTAGTGCACTACCTTTGACCAGAGCCAATAGGGAATAGAAGGACAAAAGGGTGCCATTTGTCATGCTATGGGTGAGCAAACATGCTAAAAATTGTCTTTTCCTTGCTGTTTCATTTGCTTATTTAATTGTTTTTTTTATGAATAATATGGGCTATTCACATGACAGATGTCCTCCGATTTGGCTTTCCTAAATGCATTTTAATCATCCGCCATTGAAAACTCACATCCGTGTCTGAGCGGAACAAAGGAAGAACAACAGAATGTAATGCCTTCCAAATCTAACTCTTTTTCCTTTTATAGTACACTACTTCCCACCAATAGGGTGCCATTTGGAAAGCATCAATTGCCTAAATAGGATTATGTATTCCTCCATGAAGTTCTCTCTCTGCTCTCTCTCTGTCTCTCTCGTCTCTCTCTGTCTCTCTCTGTCTCTCTCTCTCTCTCTCTCTCTCTCTCTCTCTCTCTCTCTCTCTCTCTCTCTCTCACTCTCTCTCTCTCTCTCTCTCTCTCTCTCTCTGTCTCTCTCTCTATCTTTCTCTCTCGTCTCTCTCTCTCTCTCTCTCGCTCCTCTCTCTCTCTCTCTCCTCTCTCTCTCTCTCTCTCTGTCTCTCTCTCTCTCTCTCTCTCTCTCTCTCTCTCTCTCTCTCTCTCTCTCTCTCTCTCTCTCTCTCTCTCTCTCTCTGTCTCTCTCTCCTCTCTCTCTCTCTCTCTCTCTCTCTCTCTCTCTCTCTCTCTCTCTCTCTCTCTTTCTCTCTCTCCTCTCCTCTTCCTCTGTCTCTCTGTCTCTCTCTGTCTCTCTCTCTGTCTCTCTCTCTGTCTCTCTCTCTGTCTCTCTCTCTCTCTCTCTCTCTCTCTCTCTCTCTCTCTCTCTCTCTCTCTCTCTCTCTCTCTCTCTCTCTCTGTCTCTGTCTGTCTTCTCTCTCTCTCTCTGTCTCTCTCTCTCTCTCTCTCTCTCTCTCTCTCTCTCTCTGTCTCTCTCTCTCTCTCTCTCTCTCTCTCTCTCTCTCTCTCTCTCTCTGTCTCTCTCTCTCTCTGTCTCTGTCTCTCTCTCACTCTCTTTCTCTCTGTCTCTCTCTGTCTCTCTCTCTCTCTCTGTCTCTGTCTCTCTCTCGCTCTCTTTCTCTCTGTCTCTCTCTGCTCTACTTTGCATTGTTAAAAGGGGAATATATTTTGTGGACTATGTCAAAACTGTATGCATATATTATAGTGTGGCCTAATATTCCAGTTCTACCATTACCTGTTTAGCCTGGGGATGAGTTTAACCTGTTCTGTATGTAGTGTATATAAGGATCTAGACGGCTAATAGCCTGGGGATGAGTTTAACCTGTTCTCTATGTAGTGTATATGAGGAGCCAGGCGGCTCATAGCCTGGGGATGAGTTTAACCTGTTCTCTATGTAGTGTATATGAGGAGCCAGCCGGCTCATAGCCTGGGGATGAGTTTAACCTGTTCTGTATGTAGTGTATATAAGGATCTAGCCGGCTCATAGCCTGGGGATGAGTTTAACCTGTTCTCTATGTAGTGTATATGAGGAACAGTTTACCCTGTTCATGTGCCCTTAGATTCCATCCCCCGTTAGATTCCACCCCTCCTTAGAATCCACCCCTCCTTAGAATCCACCCGTCCTTAGATTCCACCCCTCCTTAGATTCCACCCCTCCTTAGATTCCATCCATCCTTAGATTCCATCCCTACTTAGATTCCACCCCTCCTTAGATTCCACCCCTCCTTAGATTCCATCCCTACTTAGATTCCACCCCTCCATAGATTCCATCCCCCGTTAGATTCCACCCCTCCTTAGATTCCACTTCTTCTTAGATTCCACCCCTCCTTAGATTCCACTTCTTCTTAGATTCCACCCCTCCTTAGATTCCACCCATCCTTAGATTCCATCCCTACTTAGATTCCACCCCTCCTTAGATTCCACCCCTCTTAGATTCCACCCCTCTTAGATTCCACCCATCCTTAGATTCCAACTCCCTTAGATTGCACCCTTCCTTAAATGCCACCCCCTCTTATATTCCACCCCTCCTTAGATTCCACCTCCCTTAGATTTCACCCCTCTTTAGATTCTACCCCTCCTTAGATTCCACCCTCCTTAGATTCCACTCCTCCTTAGATTCCACCCCTCCTTAGATCCCACCCCTCCATAGATTCCACCCCCCTTAGATTTCACCCCCCTTAGATTCCACCCCTCTTTAGAGTCCACTCCCCGTTAGATTCCACTCCCTCTTAGTTTCCGCCCATCCTTAGATTCCACCCCTCCATAGATTCCACCCCTCCTTAGATTCCACCCCCCTTAGATTCCACCCCTCCATAGATTCCACCCCCCTTAGATTCCACCCCTCTTTAGATTACACCCCTCCTTAGATTCCACCCCTCCATAGATTCCACCCCTCCATAGATTCCACCCCTCCTTAGATTACACCCCTCCTTAGATTCCACCCCCCTTAGATTCCACCCCTCCATAGATTCCACCCCCCTTAGATTCCACCCCTCTTTAGATTACACCCCTCCTTAGATTCCACCCCCCTTAGATTCCACCCCTCCATAGATTCCACCCCCCTTAGATTCCACCCCTCTTTAGATTACACCCCTCCATAGATTCCACCCCTCCTTAGATTACACCCCTCCTTAGATTACACCCCTCCTTAGATTACACCCCTCCTTAGATTCCACCCCCCCTTAGATTCCACCCCCCTTAGATTCCACCCCTCAATATATTCCACCCCTCAATATATTCCACCCCTCCTTACATTCCACCCCTCCATATATTCCACCCCTCCATATATTCCACCCCTCCATATATTCCACCCCTCCATATATTCCACCTCTCCATATATTCCACCCCTCCTTAGATTCCACCCCTCCTTAGATTCCACCCCTCCATATATTCCACCCCTCCATAGATTCCACCCCTCCATATATTCCGCCCCTCCTTAGATTCCACCCCTCCATAGATTCCACCCCTCCATATATTCCACCCCTCCATAGATTCCACCCCTCCATATATTCCACCCCTCCATATATTCCACCCCTCAATAGATTCCACCCCTCCATATATCCCACCCCTCCTTAGATTCCGCCCCTCCTTAGATTCCACCCCTCCATATATTCCACCTCTCCATAGATTCCACCCCTCCATATATTCCACCCCTCCATATATTCCACCCCTCCATAGATTCCACCCCTCCATATATCCCACCCCTCCTTAGATGCCGCCCCTCCTTAGATTCCAGTTTTGCATCCCAAACAGCATTAATTTTCTCTATGTACCAGGGTTGTACCAGGGTTGTACCAGGGTTGCCTGAACTAGTACACTACATAGGGATTAGGGGGACATTTGCGAGTCAGCCCCTGTCTCCTTTTCTTTCGTCGTCTGTTGCTTGGTCACCGTGACGCCCATTGACTGACAGTTCCCGGGGCCCACGTGTGTGGCTGCGTGGGAATTGACTATTCTCTGTGCAAATGAACTTTGACATTGACCTTGGTGAGTATCTCTTTCCGACGACCAGGAGAGATCACAATCCCCTCAACCATTTCCTGAGGGGCTGGATAATCACATCATGACGGTTGATGTGAAAAAAGCGTGTCCGTGGAGGTTTATAAATAGACGGAGTGTGTAGAGTGGTGGGAGGGCTAGCGATTAGAACTCCAATGCTAATGGCCTGCTGGATACATGATGATAATGGCATGTTATAGCACTCCGATACTAATGGCCTGCCAATAGATACATAGTGATTATGGTATGTTACAGCACTCCAATGCTAATTGCCTGCTGCTAGGTATAAGGTGTTAATGTCATGTTATAGCACTCCGATGCTAATGGCCTGCCAATAGATACATAGTGATTATGGTATGTTACAGCACTCCAATGCTAATTGCCTGCTGCTAGGTATAAGGTGTTAATGTCATGTTATAGCACTCCGATGCTAATGGCCTGCCAATAGATACATAGTGATTATGGTATGTTACATGACTCCAATGCTAATTGCCTGCTGCTAGGTATAAGGTGATAATGTCATGTTATAGCACTCCAATGCTAATTGCCTGCTGCTAGATACAAGGTGATATGTTGTGGTGATACAGAGGTGTAGTCCTCAGTCAAGGGGATTGTCAAGGGGATTGTCAAGGGGATTGTTAAGGGGTTTGTCAAAGGGGTTGTCAAGGGGATTGTCAAGGGGGTTGTCAAGGGGATTGTCAAGGGGGTTGTCAAGGGGGTTGTCAAGGGGATTGTCAAGGGGGTTGTCAAGGGGGTTGTCAAGGGAATTGTCAAGGGGGTTGTCAAGGGAATTGTCAAGGGGGTTGTCAAGGGGATTGTCAATGGGATTGTCAAGGGGATGGTCAAGGGGATTGTCAAGGAGGTTGTCAAGGGGGTTGTCAAGGGGATTGTCAAGGGGGTTGTCAAGGGGGTTGTCAAGGAGATTGTCAAGGGGGTTGTCAAGGGAATTGTCAAGGGGGTTGTCAAGGAGATTGTCAAGGGGGTTGTCAAGGGAATTGTCAATGGGATTGTCAAGGGGATGGTCAAGGGGATTGTCAAGGAGGTTGTCAAGGGGGTTGTCAAGGGGATTGTCAAGGGGGTTGTCAAGGGGGTTGTCAAGGAGATTGTCAAGGGGGTTGTCAAGGGGTTGTCAAGGAGGTTGTCAAGGGGGTTGTCAAGGGGATTGTCAAGGGGATTGTCAAGGGAATTGTCAAGGGGGTTGTCAAGGGGGTTGTCAAGGGGATTGTCAAGGGGATTGTCAAGGGGGTTGTCAAGGGAATTGTCAAGGGGGTTGTCAAGGGGGTTGTCAAGGGAATTATCAAGGGGGTTGTCAAGGTGATTGTCAAGGGAATTGTCAAGGGAATTGTCAAGGGGGTTGTCAAGGGTGTTGTCAAGGGGATTATCAAGGGGGTTGTAAAGGGGATTGTCAATGCGGGTTGTCAAGAGGATTGTCAAGGGGGTTGTTAACGGGGTTGTCAAGGGGATTGTCAAGGGGGTTGTCAAGGGGGTTGTCAAGGGGATTGTCAAGGGGGTTGTCAAGGGGATTGTCAAGGGGATTGTCAAGGGGCTTGTTTTAGTTATGTGTTGTGGTGTGTGCAATTGTGTGTGCAGTCATCTACACTAACGTTCAAAAGTTTGTGGTCACTTCGAAATTTCCTTTTTTTTTTAAGAAAAGCAAATTTATTGTCCATTAAATAACATAAAATTGATCAGAAATACAGTGTAAACATTGATAATGTTGTAAATGACTATTGTTGCTGGATACGGCTGATTTTTTATGGAATATCTACATAGGAGTACAGAGGCCCATTATCAGCAACTGTCACTCCTGTGTGACGGCACGTTGTGTTAGCTAATCCAAGTTTATCATTTTAAAAGGCTAATTGATCATTACAAAACCCTTTTGCAATTATGTTAGCACAGCTGAAAACAGTTGTTCTGATTTAAAGAAGCAATAAAACTGGCCTTCTTTAGACTAGTTGAGTATCTGGAGCATCAGCATTTGTGAGTTCGAATACAGGCTCAAAATGGCCAGAAAGAGAGACCTCTCTTCTGAAACTCATCACTCTTCTTGTTCTGAGATATGAAGGCTGTTCCATGCGAGAAATTGCCAAGTAACTGAAGGTCATCAGCCTGCTGATTATCCCGCACACCGGTCACCATCATCTTGCGCATCTGAGCCTCATGACCCTCACCTGGACTCCATCACCTCCTTGATTATCTTCCCTGTATCTGTCCCTCACCTGGACTCCATCACCTCCTTGATTATCTTCCCTATATCTGTCCCTCACCTGGACTCCATCACCTCCTTGATTATCTTCCCTGTATCTGTCCCTCCCCTGGACTCCATCACCTCCTTGATTATCTTCCCTGTATCTGTCTCTCCCCTGGACTCCATCACCTCCTTGATTATCTTCCCTGTATCTGTCCCTCACCTGGACTCCATCACCTCCTTGATTATCTTCCCTGTATCTGTCCCTCACCTGGACTCCATCACCTCCTTGATTATCTTCCCTATATCTGTCCCTCACCTGGGCTTCATCACCTCCTTGATTATCTTCCCTGTATGTGTCCCTCACCTGGACTCCATCACCTCCTTGATTATCTTCCCTATATCTGTCGCTCCCCTTGACTATATATTTCCTATTTATTTTGCAACTAATTTCCTGTATGTTTTCATGGATAACGAGGTTATTTCTAAGTGACCCCAAACTGTTGAATGGTAGTGTATGTGTTGATACCTGTGTTTGTGCACATGTCTGTTCATATGCTTGTAATGTAACGTAGCATACTCAAGAAGCACCGCTTATACTCGGTCAGCGATGCAGAAATACCTTGACTGTCTGCACCACTGATAAAGAAATCCAAGGCATTTCTGCACCACTGACCGAGAAAGACAAGGTATTTGTGCACCACTGACAGAGAAAGACAAGGTATTCTGCACCACTGACAGAGAAAGAAAAGGTATTCTGCACCACTGACAGAGAAAGACAAGGTATTCTGCACCACTGACAGAGAAAGACAAGGTATTCTGCACCACTGACAGAGAAAGACAAGGTATTTGTGCACCACTGACAGAGAAAGACAAGGTATTCTGCACCACTGACAGAGAAAGACAAGGTATTCTGCACCACTAACAGAGAAAGACAAGGTGTTCTGCACCACTAACAGAGAAAGACAAGGTGTTCTGCACCACTGACCGAGAAAGATCTAGTACTAGGCAGTAGTGATGCACTAGCCATCTGTTTCTGAGGGAACGGTCCATCTGTTTCTGAGGGAACGGTCCATCTGTTTCTGAAGGAACGTCCATCTGTTTCTGAGGGAACGGTCCATCTGTTTCTGAGGGAACGGTCCATCTGTTTCTGAAGGAACGTCCATCTGTTTCTGAGGGAACGGTCCATCTGTTTCTGAGGGAACGGTCCATCTGTTTCTGAGGGAACGGTCCATCTGTTTCTGAGGGAACGGTCCATCTGTTTCTGAGGGAACGGTCCATCTGTTTCTGAAGGAACGTCCATCTGTATCTGAGGGAACGGTCCATCTGTTTCTGAGGGAACCGTCCATCTGTTTCTGAGGGAACGGTCCATCTGTTTCTGAGGGAACGGTCCATCTGTTTCTGAGGGAACGGTCCATCTGTTTCTGAGGGAACCGTCCATCTGTTTCTGAGGGAACGGACCATCTGTTTTGTTAGCTTCTGTGTGTAAATTTGAGTGGTTACATTTCTCCAGCCGCATCCCTCAGCTGTTTACCAAAACAGTGGCGGGGTGTCCACTTTGTTGGTGTTTGAACTGGAAATATCCCCTTTAACGTTGCTCAGTCTGCTTTGCTAACCACATGTTATCTCTCTCTCCATCCATCCTCCTTCCCTCCCTCCTTTTTCCCTCTCTCCTCTTCCTTCCCCTTCCCCCTTTTCCATCCCAACAGCTCAGAACTGCAGTTATACTCTCCAGAGCCCCAACGGTACGATAGAGAGCCCTGGCTACCCATACGGCTACCCCAACTATGCCAACTGTACGTGGGTGATCCTGGCAGCGGAACACAACAGGATACAGCTGGTATTCCAAGGTTTCGCTCTAGAGGAAGACTTTGACCTGCTGTCGGTCTACGACGGTCCGCCCAGCCCGGGGAACCTTAGGACCAGGTCAGAATTATGATCTTGGATGATTTGCGATAAGATGGTTGGGCTTAATAGGGACAGGACTTTTTCCTTGGCAAGGTGACAGGATCAGGAAAAACTCTGATGCATTGAGTTGGCACTAGTCTGTGCAATGTGAGGTGATTCATCATATCTCCCAGTGAGATACGTGTGCAGGGCACTGGAGATTAGACTTGCCCTCTGCAGTACCACTACAATGGTCTGTAGTGGACCGTAACACTAACAGTAGTCTGTAGAGGACAGTATCACTAACAGTGGTCTGTAGGGGACAGTATCACTAACAGTGGTCTGTAGGGGACAGTATCACTAACAGTGGTCTGTAGGGGACAGTAACACTAACAGTGGTCTGTAGGGGACAGTATCACTAACAGTGGTCTGTAGGGGACAGTATCACTAACAGTGGTCTGTAGGGGACAGTATCACTAACAGTGGTCTGTAGGGGACAGTAACACTAACAGTGGTCTGTAGGGGACAGTATCACTAACAGTGGTCTGTAGGGGACAGTATCACTAACAGTGGTCTGTAGTGGACCGTAACACTAACAGAGGACAGTATCACTAACAGTAGTCTGTAGGGGACAGTATCACTAACAGTGGTCTGTAGGGGACAGAATCACTAACAGTGGTCTGTAGTGGACCGTAACACTAACAGAGGACAGTATCACTAACAGTAGTCTGTAGGGGACAGTATCACTAACAGTGGTCTGTAGGGGACAGTATCACTAACAGTGGTCTGTAGAGGACAGTAACACTAACAGTGGTCTGTAGGGGACAGTATCACTAACAGCAGTCTGTAGGGGACAGTATCACTAACAGTGGTCTGTAGGGGACAGTGTCACTAACAGAGGACAGTATCACTAACAGTGGTCTGTAGGGGACAGTATCACTAACAGTGGTCTGTAGGGGACAGTATCACTAACAGTGGTCTGTAGGGGACAGTATCACTAACAGTGGTCTGTAGGGGACAGTATTTCTAACAGTAGTCTGTAGAGGACAGTATCACTAACAGTGGTCTGTAGAGGACAGTAACACTAACAGTAGTCTGTAGAGGACAGTATCGCTAACAGTGGTCTGTAGGGGACAGTATCACTAACAGAGGACAGTATCACTAACAGTAGTCTGTAGGGGACAGTAACACTAACAGTGGTCTGTAGGGGACAGTATCACTAACAGTGGTCTGTAGAGGACAGTATCACTAACAGTGGTCTGTAGGGGACAGTATCACTAACAGAGGACAGTATCACTAACAGTGGTCTGTAGGGGACAGTATCACTAACAGTGGTCAGTAGAGGACAGTATCACTAACAGAGGACAGTATCACTAACAGTGGTCTGTAGGGGACAGTATCACTAACAGTGGTGAGTAGGGGACAGTATCACTAACAGTAGTCTGTAGGGGACAGTATCACTAACAGTGGTCTGTAGGGGACAGTATCACTAACAGTAGTCTGTAGGGGACAGTAGCACTAACAGTGGTCTGTAGAGGACAGTATCACTAACAGTGGTCTGTAGGGGACAGTATCACTAACAGTGGTCTGTAGGGGACAGTATCACTAACAGTGGTCTGTAGGGGACAGTATCACTAACAGTGGTCTGTAGGGGACAGTATCACTAACAGTGGTCTGTAGAGGACAGTAACACTAACAGTGGTCTGTAGGGGACAGTATCACTAACAGAGGACAGTAACACTAACAGTAGTCTGTAGGGGACAGTATCACTAACAGAGGACAGTAACACTAACAGTGGTCTGTAGGGGACAGTATCACTAACAGTGGTCTGTAGGGGACAGTATCACTAACAGTGGTCTGTAGGGGACAGTAAGACTAACAGTGGTCTGTAGGGGACAGTAAGACTAACAGTGGTCTGTAGGGGACAGTATCACTAACAGTAGTCTGTAGGGGACAGTATCACTAACAGGGGTCTGTAGGGGACAGTATCACTAACAGTAGTCTGTAGGGGACAGTATCACTAACAGTGGTCTGTAGGGGACATTATCACTAGCAGTGGTCTGTAAGGGACAGTAACACTAACAGTAGTCTGTAGGGGACAGTATCACTAACAGTGGTCTGTAGGGGACAGTATCACTAACAGTGGTCTGTAGGGGACAGTATCACTAACAGTGGTCTGTAGGGGACAGTATCACTAACAGTGGTCTGTAGAGGACAGTAACACTAACAGTGGTCTGTAGGGGACAGTATCACTAACAGAGGACAGTAACACTAACAGTAGTCTGTAGGGGACAGTATCACTAACAGAGGACAGTAACACTAACAGTGGTCTGTAGGGGACAGTATCACTAACAGTGGTCTGTAGGGGACAGTATCACTAACAGTGGTCTGTAGGGGACAGTAAGACTAACAGTGGTCTGTAGGGGACAGTAAGACTAACAGTGGTCTGTAGGGGACAGTATCACTAACAGTAGTCTGTAGGGGACAGTATCACTAACAGGGGTCTGTAGGGGACAGTATCACTAACAGTAGTCTGTAGGGGACAGTATCACTAACAGTGGTCTGTAGTGGACATTATCACTAGCAGTGGTCTGTAAGGGACAGTAACACTAACAGTAGTCTGTAGGGGACAGTATCACTAACAGAGGACAGTAACACTAACAGTGGTTTGTAGGGGACAGTATCACTAACAGTGGTCTGTAGGGGACAGTATCACTAGCAGTGGTCTGTAGGGGACAGTAACACTAACAGTGGTCTGTAGGGGACAGTATCACTAGCAGTGGTCTGTAGAGGACAGTAACACTAACAGTGGTCTGTAGGGGACAGTAACACTAACAGTGGTCTGTAGGGGACAGTAACACTAACAGAGGACAGTATCACTAACAGTGGTCTGTAGGGGACAGTAACACTAACAGTAGTCTGTAGGGGACAGTATCACTAAAAGTGGTCTGTAGGGGACAGTATCACTAACAGTGGTCTGTAGGGGACAGTATCACTAACAGTGGTCTGTAGGGGACAGTATCACTAACAGTGGTCTGTAGGGGACAGTATCACTAACAGTGGTCTGTAGGGGACAGTATCACTAACAGTGGTCTGTAGGGGACAGTAACACTAACAGTGGTCTGTAGGGGACAGTATCACTAACAGTGGTCTGTAGGGGACAGTATCACTAACAGTGGTCTGTAGAGGACAGTATCACTAACAGTGGTCTGTAGAGGACAGTAACACTAAGTGCTATACAGTAGTCTGTAGAGGACAGTAACACTAAGTGCTATACAGTAGTCTGTAGAGGACAGTAACACTAAGTGCTATACAGTAGTCTGTAGAGGACAGTAACACTAAGTGCTATACAGTAGTCTGTAGAGGACAGTAACACTAAGTGCTATACAGTAGTCTGTAGAGGACAGTATCACTAAGTGATATACAGTAGTCTGTAGAGGACAGTAACACTAAGTGCTATACAGTAGTCTGTAGAGGACAGTAAAACTAAGTGCTATACAGTAGTCTGTAGAGGACAGTATCACTAAGTGATATACAGTAGTCTGTAGAGGACAGTAACACTAAGTGCTATACAGTAGTCTGTAGAGGACAGTATCACTAAGTGATATACAGTAGTCTGTAGAGGACAGTAACACTAAGTGCTATACAGTAGTCTGTAGAGGACAGTAACACTAAGTGCTATACAGTAGTCTGTAGAGGACAGTATCACTAAGTGCTATACAGTAGTCTGTAGAGGACAGTAACACTAAGTGCTATACAGTAGTCTGTAGAGGACAGTAACACTAAGTGCTATACAGTAGTCTGTAGAGGACAGTAACACTAAGTGCTATACAGTAGTCTGTAGAGGACAGTAACACTAAGTGCTATACAGTAGTCTGTAGGGGACAGTATCACTAAGTGCTATACAGTAGTCTGTAGAGGACAGTAACACTAAGTGCTATACAGTGGTCTGTAGGGGACAGTAACACTAAGTGCTATACAGTAGTCTGTAGAGGACAGTAACACTAAGTGCTATACAGTAGTCTGTAGAGGACAGTAACACTAAGTGCTATACAGTGGTCTGTAGGGGACAGTAACACTAAGTGCTATACAGTAGTCTGTAGAGGACAGTAACACTAAGTGCTATACAGTGGTCTGTAGAGGACAGTAACACTAAGTGCTATACAGTAGTCTGTAGAGGACAGTAACACTAAGTGCTATACAGTAGTCTGTAGAGGACAGTAACACTAAGTGCTATACAGTAGTCTGTAGAGGACAGTATCACTAAGTGCTATACAGTAGTCTGTAGAGGACAGTAACACTAAGTGCTATACAGTAGTCTGTAGAGGACAGTAACACTAAGTGCTATACAGTAGTCTGTAGAGGACAGTATCACTAAGTGCTATACAGTAGTCTTCAGAGGACAGTATCACTAAGTGCTATACAGTAGTCTGTAGAGGACAGTAACACTAAGTGCTATACAGTAGTCTGTAGAGGACAGTAACACTAAGTGCTATACAGTAGTCTGTAGGGGACAGTAACACTAAGTGCTATACAGTAGTCTGTAGAGGACAGTAACACTAAGTGCTATACAGTAGTCTGTAGGGGACAGTATCACTAAGTGCTATACAGTAGTCTGTAGGGGACAGTAACACTAAGTGCTATACAGTAGTCTGTAGAGGACAGTAACACTAAGTGCTATACAGTAGTCTGTAGAGGACAGTATCACTAAGTGCTATACAGTAGTCTGTAGAGGACAGTATCACTAAGTGCTATACAGTAGTCTGTAGAGGACAGTATCACTAAGTGCTATACAGTAGTCTGTAGAGGACAGTATCACTAAGTGATATACAGTAGTCTGTAGAGGACAGTAACACTAAGTGCTATACAGTAGTCTGTAGAGGACAGTAACACTAAGTGCTATACAGTAGTCTGTAGAGGACAGTATCACTAAGTGATATACAGTAGTCTGTAGAGGACAGTATCACTAAGTGCTATACAGTAGTCTGTAGAGGACAGTAACACTAAGTGCTATACAGTAGTCTGTAGAGGACAGTATCACTAAGTGCTATACAGTAGTCTGTAGAGGACAGTAACACTAAGTGCTATACAGTAGTCTGTAGAGGACAGTATCACTAAGTGCTATACAGTAGTCTGTAGAGGACAGTATCACTAAGTGCTATACAGTAGTCTGTAGAGGACAGTAACACTAAGTGCTATACAGTAGTCTGTAGAGGACAGTAACACTAAGTGCTATACAGTAGTCTGTAGGGGACAGTATCACTAAGTGCTATACAGTAGTCTGTAGGGGACAGTAACACTAAGTGATATACAGTAGTCTGTAGAGGACAGTAACACTAAGTGCTATACAGTAGTCTGTAGGGGACAGTAACACTAAGTGATATACAGTAGTCTGTAGAGGACAGTAACACTAAGTGCTATACAGTAGTCTGTAGAGGACAGTATCACTAAGTGCTATACAGTAGTCTGTAGAGGACAGTAACACTAAGTGCTATACAGTAGTCTGTAGAGGACAGTAACACTAAGTGATATACAGTAGTCTGTAGAGGACAGTAACACTAAGTGATATACAGTAGTCTGTAGAGGACAGTAACACTAAGTGCTATACAGTAGTCTGTAGAGGACAGTAACACTAAGTGCTATACAGTAGTCTGTAGAGGACAGTAACACTAAGTGCTATACAGTAGTCTGTAGAGGACAGTAACACTAAGTGCTATACAGTAGTCTGTAGAGGACAGTAACACCAAGTGATATACAGTAGTCTGTAGAGGACAGTAACACTAAGTGATATACAGTAGTCTGTAGAGGACAGTAACACTAAGTGATATACAGTAGTCTGTAGAGGACAGTAACACTAAGTGATATACAGTAGTCTGTAGAGGACAGTAACACTAAGTGCTATACAGTAGTCTGTAGAGGACAGTAACACTAAGTGATATACAGTAGTCTGTAGAGGACAGTAACACTAAGTGATATACAGTAGTCTGTAGATGACAGTAACACTAAGTGATATACAGTAGTCTGTAGAGGACAGTAACACTAAGTGATATACAGTAGTCTGTAGAGGACAGTAACACTAAGTGATATACAGTAGTCTGTAGAGGACAGTAACACTAAGTGATATACAGTAGTCTGTAGAGGACAGTAACACTAAGTGCTATACAGTAGTCTGTAGAGGACAGTAACACTAAGTGATATACAGTAGTCTGTAGAGGACAGTAACACTAAGTGATATACAGTGGTCTGTAGAGGACAGTAACACTAAGTGATATACAGTGGTCTGTAGAGGACAGTAACACTAAGTGATATACAGTGGTCTGTAGAGGACAGTAACACTAAGTGATATACAGTAGTCTGTAGAGGACAGTAACACTAAGTGATATACAGTAGTCTGTAGAGGACAGTAACACTAAGTGCTATACAGTAGTCTGTAGAGGACAGTAACACTAAGTGATATACAGTAGTCTGTAGAGGACAGTAACACTAAGTGATATACAGTGGTCTGTAGAGGACAGTAACACTAAGTGATATACAGTAGTCTGTAGAGGACAGTAACACTAAGTGCTATACAGTAGTCTGTAGAGGACAGTAACACTAAGTGCTATACAGTAGTCTGTAGGGGACAGTAACACTAAGTGCTATACAGTAGTCTGTAGGGGACAGTAACACTAAGTGCTATACAGTAGTCTGTAGGGGACAGTAACACTAAGTGATATACAGTAGTCTGTAGAGGACAGTAACACTAAGTGCTATACAGTAGTCTGTAGAGGACAGTAACACTAACAGTGGTCTGTAGAGGACAGTAACACTAACAGTGGTCTGTAGAGGACAGTATCACTAAGTGATATACAGTAGTCTGTAGAGGACAGTAACACTAAGTGATATACAGTAGTCTGTAGGGGACAGTAACACTAAGTGATATACAGTAGTCTGTAGGGGACAGTAACACTAAGTGCTATACAGTAGTCTGTAGAGGACAGTAACACTAAGTGCTATACAGTAGTCTGTAGGGGACAGTAACACTAAGTGATATACAGTAGTCTGTAGAGGACAGTAACACTAAGTGCTATACAGTAGTCTGTAGAGGACAGTAACACTAAGTGATATACAGTGGTCTGTAGAGGACAGTAACACTAAGTGCTATACAGTGGTCTGTAGAGGACAGTAACACTAAGTGCTATACAGTAGTCTGTAGAGGACAGTAACACTAAGTGATATACAGTAGTCTGTAGAGGACAGTAACACTAAGTGATATACAGTAGTCTGTAGAGGACAGTAACACTAAGTGCTATACAGTAGTCTGTAGGGGACAGTATCACTAGCAGTAGTCTGTAGAGGACAGTATCACTAAGTGATATACAGTAGTCTGTAGAGGACAGTATCACTAACAGTAGTCTGTAGAGGACAGTATCACTAAGTGCTATACAGTAGTCTGTAGGGGACAGTATCACTAACAGTAGTCTGTAGAGGACAGTATCACTAAGTGATATACAGTAGTCTGTAGAGGACAGTAACACTAAGTGATATACAGTAGTCTGTAGAGGACAGTAACACTAAGTGATATACAGTAGTCTGTAGAGGACAGTAACACTAAGTGATATACAGTAGTCTGTAGGGGACAGTAACACTAAGTGCTATACAGTAGTCTGTAGAGGACAGTATCACTAAGTGATATACAGTAGTCTGTAGAGGACAGTAACACTAAGTGCTATACAGTAGTCTGTAGAGGACAGTATCACTAAGTGATATACAGTAGTCTGTAGAGGACAGTAACACTAAGTGCTATACAGTAGTCTGTAGAGGACAGTAACACTAAGTGCTATACAGTAGTCTGTAGAGGACAGTAACACTAAGTGCTATACAGTAGTCTGTAGGGGACAGTAACACTAAGTGCTATACAGTAGTCTGTAGAGGACAGTAACACTAAGTGCTATACAGTAGTCTGTAGAGGACAGTAACACTAAGTGATATACAGTAGTCTGTAGAGGACAGTAACACTAAGTGCTATACAGTAGTCTGTAGAGGACAGTAACACTAAGTGATATACAGTAGTCTGTAGAGGACAGTAACACTAAGTGCTATACAGTAGTCTGTAGAGGACAGTAACACTAAGTGATATACAGTAGTCTGTAGAGGACAGTAACACTAACAGTAGTCTGTAGGGGACAGTAACACTAAGTGCTATACAGTAGTCTGTAGAGGACAGTAACACTAAGTGCTATACAGTAGTCTGTAGAGGACAGTAACACTAAGTGATATACAGTAGTCTGTAGAGGACAGTAACACTAAGTGATATACAGTAGTCTGTAGAGGACAGTAACACTAAGTGCTATACAGTAGTCTGTAGAGGACAGTAACACTAAGTGCTATACAGTAGTCTGTAGAGGACAGTAACACTAAGTGATATACAGTAGTCTGTAGAGGACAGTAACACTAAGTGATATACAGTAGTCTGTAGAGGACAGTAACACTAAGTGATATACAGTAGTCTGTAGAGGACAGTAACACTAAGTGATATACAGTAGTCTGTAGGGGACAGTAACACTAAGTGATATACAGTAGTCTGTAGAGGACAGTAACACTAAGTGCTATACAGTAGTCTGTAGAGGACAGTAACACTAACAGTAGTCTGTAGGGGACAGTAACACTAAGTGCTATACAGTAGTCTGTAGAGGACAGTAACACTAACAGTAGTCTGTAGGGGACAGTAACACTAAGTGATATACAGTAGTCTGTAGAGGACAGTAACACTAAGTGATATACAGTAGTCTGTAGGGGACAGTAACACTATGTGATATACAGTAGTCTGTAGGGGACAGTAACACTAAGTGATATACAGTAGTCTGTAGAGGACAGTAACACTAAGTGCTATACAGTAGTCTGTAGAGGACAGTAACACTAAGTGCTATACAGTAGTCTGTAGAGGACAGTAACACTAAGTGCTATACAGTAGTCTGTAGGGGACAGTAACACTAAGTGATATACAGTAGTCTGTAGAGGACAGTATCACTAAGTGCTATACAGTAGTCTGTAGGGGACAGTAACACTAAGTGCTATACAGTAGTCTGTAGAGGACAGTAACACTAAGTGCTATACAGTAGTCTGTAGGGGACAGTAACACTAAGTGCTATACAGTAGTCTGTAGGGGACAGTAACACTAAGTGCTATACAGTAGTCTGTAGGGGACAGTAACACTAAGTGATATACAGTAGTCTGTAGGGGACAGTATCACTAAGTGCTATACAGTAGTCTGTAGAGGACAGTAACACTAAGTGATATACAGTAGTCTGTAGGGGACAGTATCACTAAGTGCTATACAGTAGTCTGTAGAGGACAGTAACACTAAGTGCTATACAGTAGTCTGTAGAGGACAGTAACACTAAGTGCTATACAGTAGTATTTCAGACTTTTGAATGTAGTTTAGTGTCCATTCTGGGTCAGGTATGTTTGAAAGCTATTGGTTATCCATGTTTTGGAGTGTCTGTATTAGGCCTGTGGATAACTGCTGGTCTCACGGTAATTGTCCGTTAATGAACATAAACACACACATCCTACACGCCGCCGATGAAGACCTTACGGTACATCTACGGTTTAAAAAGTAATACATCCATGTAATAAAGCCGACTCAATCACAAATCCATTATTTATTTTAGACCAGGTATAAAGAAACATGATATGAAGGAAATGTAGTTTATTTCAGAAGAACAGAATACCATACTCTGAGTTGTCCTCATGTTAGGTCCTGATGTGGCTTTGTCATATGGCTGTGGGCTACACAAGTTCATTTAGCAGGTCCTGATGTGGCTTTGTCATATGGCTGTGGGCTACGCTAGTTCATTTAGCAGGTCCTGATGTGGCTTTGTCATATGGCTGTGGGCTACACAAGTTCATTTAGCAGGTCCTGATGTGGCTTTGTCATATGGCTGTGGGCTACGCTAGTTCATTTAGCAGGTCCTGATGTGGCTTTGTCATATGGCTGTGGGCTACGCTAGTTCATTTAGCAGACAAGATTAGCTTTTGATTCTGTGTCGTTATTTTATATTATTTTATAGTATGAAGAATGCAATTGAAAAAAGCTGATTAAATAGAAGGGATATTTTCTCCAATGGATTTGAGGGAGTGTTCACTTGCTGCTATTCTGTGATGAGAGGTTAACAAAGAAACAGGTACTCCTATATGCTTCATTTAGAGATTATTCATGTAACTTCAGATGTTCTACAAACGTTGGTCTATGTGTTTAGATTTTTAATACATTGTTAAAGGCTGCATGATGAGACTAGTGATGATTTGAAAAAAGTGGTGTGTAAGACAGTGAGTGAATTTCCCTTCTGCATCCCCGTTGTATGGCCGTAATGCCCCCTACGAAAAATCCATGCCTTTAGCAGCCAGTGGTCGTTGTGTCCTTGGGCTGAATATAATAATTATAGTTCCCTTCTCCCAGCTGCTTGCCGAAGCACCTCTCTATCCAATTCTGAGGCGCATGTTGAAGATATTGGAAGAACTGTTCGTATTTACTTTTCGTCAGTCAACAAGATGGCTAGGCCTAACGAAGAGCAAAAATCACTAGCCTGTGTCAATCTACTAATCCCCATAGTACAAAAGTTGACCTATACTGTGCGAGAAATAAATATTCAAAATATTTGTGGGGTGCGATAGATCCCAAATGAATACAACCACTTGCATAAAAAAAAAACGATTTCAAGGAATGAGCTTGACACAGCAGATCAGAACGTTTAGCTTAAAATGTTCATAAACTATTAGGCTATATCTTCACATTACAAGCGCAGAGCAGCGAACACGGCAGTAGGCTATAAAAGCAAATGTTCGTTCCGTTTGCAGAAAAACACCTCAAAATGGGATTAAGCTTTTATTATAAAGGTGATTTTTTTTTTTAATGGAGAAGATGGTCAACCACAAACTTAAAACTCACAAACTTAAAACTCACGCGCTAACTATGTATACAAGTTAGGCTCTATACCCCTTTGTAAGGTGGACTAATGTGCTTCATTTTAAGAAGTTATCAGCTAGGCTACATGAAGTCTGTGACACTCATTTCAAGAAGTTTTTTTTTCATCATTCACGAGTGTGACACTAATATTGTCACCAATCAGACTATTCTTGATTTAATCTTGTCTTTACATACACTAAATAATATATGTGTGAAATTTATTTTGATTTAGAATGGACCGTTATCATGCACCTGTATAGAAACAGAGGGGGGGGGGGCTTGAGGGGGACATGTCATCTCTGCTCTTAAATAGGGAATGTAGGACACTTTTTCTGTGGTTTCTTTTCATGCCAGCCAGGTAGGCTATACTCCTGTTGTAATGAGAAGCAATGTGCTCAATGTTAGGAAAGTTGAGAATTAAATATAGTAGGCCTAGCCTATAGAAAGCTGATGGGATCCTCCGCTTTTTAATAGAGGCCATCACTCTATTTGATTAGAATTTCGATCAGATTTGCTTTGAAGTCAGATTGATTAGAGGGACAATAAAGTGCTGAGTACCAGGCAGTTAGTAAGTCTGGTAAGCTACTAATGGCCATCAGCAGCATCAGAGCTTGGAGAAGCCTAATTACCGTGACCAAACGGTCATGTGGAATTTGAGTGCCGTCGTGACTCGTGAACGCCGGTGTGGTGGCAATACAGTCACCGTAACCACTTTAGCCTGTATTGTTGATATACAGTACAGGTAGGTGGACCAGTGAGATAGCATAGGGATTAAATATTATCTCCTTCTTCCTCTTGGTGTGGTAATATCCTAGCATTTGAATGGACTCTTACCTCTTGGTGTGGTAATATCCTAGCATTTGAATGGACTCTTACCTCTTGGTGTGGTAATATCCTAGCATTTGAATGGACTCTTACCTCTTGGTGTGGTAATATCCTAGCATTTGAATGGACTCTTACCTCTTGGTGTGGTAATATCCTAGCATTTGAATGGACTCTTACCTCTTGATGTGGTAATATCCTAGCATTTGAATGGACTCTTACCTCTTGATGTGGTAATATCCTAGCATTTGAATGGACTCTTACCTCTTGGTGTGGTAATATCCTAGCATTTGAATGGACTCTTACCTCTTGATGTGGTAATATCCTAGCATTTGAATGGACTCTTACCTCTTAATGTGGTAATATCCTAGCATTTGAATGGACTCTTACCTCTTGATGTGGTAATATCCTAGCATTTGAATGGACTCTTACCTCTTGATGTGGTAATATCCTAGCATTTGAATGGACTCTTACCTCTTAATGTGGTAATATCCTAGCATTTGAATGGACTCTTACCTCTTGATGTGGTAATATCCTAGCATTTGAATGGACTCTTACCTCTTAATGTGGTAATATCCTAGCATTTGAATGGACTCTTACCTCTTAATGTGGTAATATCCTAGCATTTGAATGGACACTTTCCTCTTAATGTGGTAATATCCTAGCATTTGAATGGACTCTTACCTCTTAATGTGGTAATATCCTAGCATTTGAATGACCTCGTCCTCTTGGTGTGGTAATATCCTAGCATTTGAATGACCTCGTCCTCTTGGTGTGGTAATATCCTAGCATTTGAATGGACTCTAGCTCTTGGTGTGTGGCTCAGTTGGTAGAGCATGGCGCTTGCAACACCAGGGTTGTGGGTTCATTCCCCACGGGGGGACCAGGATGAATATGTATGAGCTTTCCAATTTGTAAGTCGCTCTGGATAAGAGCATCTGCTAAATGACTTAAATGTAAATGTGTGTGGTAATATCCTAGCATTTGAATGGACTCTACCTCTTGATGTGGTAATATCCTAGCATTTGAATGGACTCTTACCTCTTGGTGTGGTAATATCCTAGCATTTGAATGGACTCTTACCTCTTGGTGTGGTAATATCCTAGCATTTGAATGGACTCTACCTCTTGATGTGGTAATATCCTAGCATTTGAATGGACTCTACCTCTTGGTGTGGTAATATCCTAGCATTTGAATGGACTCTTACCTCTTGGTGTGGTAATATCCTAGCATTTGAATGGACTCTAGCTCTTGGTGTGGTAATATCCTAGCATTTGAATGGACTCTACCTCTTGATGTGGTAATATCCTAGCATTTGAATGACCTCGTCCTCTTGATGTGGTAATATCCTAGCATTTGAATGGACTCTACCTCTTGATGTGGTAATATCCTAGCATTTGAATGGACTCTTACCTCTTGATGTGGTAATATCCTAGCATTTGAATGGACTCTTACCTCTTGGTGTGGTAATATCCTAGCATTTGAATGGACTCTTACCTCTTGGTGTGGTAATATCCTAGCATTTGAATGGACTCTTACCTCTTGATGTGGCAATATCCTAGCATTTGAATGGACTCTTACCTCTTGGTGTGGTAATATCCTAGCATTTGAATGGACTCTTACCTCTTGGTGTGGTAATATCCTAGCATTTGAATGGACTCTACCTCTTGATGTGGTAATATCCTAGCATTTGAATGGACTCTTACCTCTTGGTGTGGTAATATCCTAGCATTTGAATGGACTCTTACCTCTTGGTGTGGTAATATCCTAGCATTTGAATGGACTCTACCTCTTGATGTGGTAATATCCTAGCATTTGAATGGACTCTACCTCTTGATGTGGTAATATCCTAGCATTTGAATGGACTCTTACCTCTTGATGTGGTAATATCCTAGCATTTGAATGGACTCTTACCTCTTGGTGTGGTAATATCCTAGCATTTGAATGGACTCTTACCTCTTGATGTGGCAATATCCTAGCATTTGAATGGACTCTTACCTCTTGGTGTGGTAATATCCTAGCATTTGAATGGACTCTTACCTCTTGATGTGGTAATATCCTAGCATTTGAATGACCTCGTCCTCTTGGTGTGGTAATATCCTAGCATTTGAATGGACTCTAGCTCTTGATGAGGTAATATCCTAGCATTTGAATGGACTCTTACTTCTTGATGTGGTAATATCCTAGCATTTGAATGACCTCGTCCTCTTGGTGTGGTAATATCCTAGCATTTGAATGGACTCTTACCTCTTGATGTGGTAATATCCTAGCATTTGAATGGACTCTTACCTCTTGATGTGGTAATATCCTAGCATTTGAATGACCTCGTCCTCTTGATGTGGTAATATCCTAGCATTTGAATGGACTCTTTCCTCTTGGTGTGGTAATATCCTAGCATTTGAATGGACTCTTACCTCTTGGTGTGGTAATATCCTAGCATTTGAATGGACTCTTAACTCTTGGTGTGGTAATATCCTAGCATTTGAATGGACTCTTACCTCTTGGTGTGGTAATATCCTAGCATTTGAATGGACTATAGCTCTTGATGTGGCAATATCCTAGCATTTGAATGACCTCGTCCTCTTAATGTGGTAATATCCTAGCATTTGAATGACCTCGTCCTCTTAATGTGGTAATATCCTAGCATTTGAATGACCTCGTCCTCTTAATGTGGTAATATCCTAGCATTTGAATGACCTCGTCCTCTTGATGTGGTAGGATCCTATTTAATCCCTTGAATGGCCACTTCATTCATGTAGCCCTCTGTCATAGCTACTTATCCTCAACGCTGAGCTCTTCAATTGGGTTAGTGTGGCACTACCTCAGAGGATTTCAGAAATATGTTATGTAAGCTTTTTTTTTATATAGAGATGTGCCTCATCTTAAGATGTAGCAGTCTTTACCAAAGCACTTCTAGCCGTCGGCAGGCATGACATTGTTTTTGAATGTCTGGCTGGTCTTTAAATGCACACAGCGGTGCCGCACACGCCTCAGAGCGTCTGTTGTCACCAAGGAAATAGAGAGGAGTTGTTTTCTTTGTTTCTAGAGCTTTGTTACTGTACTTGTTCTGTGGTCTGCCAGTCTCTCTCTCTTTCTCTCTCTCTCTCTCTCTCTCTCTCTCTCTCTCTCTCTCTCTCTCTCTCTCTCTCTCTCTCTCTCTCTCTCTCTCTCTCTCTCTCTCGATCTCTCTCTCTCGATCTCTCTCTCTCGATCTCTCTCTCTCGATCTCTCTCTCTCTCTTGATCTCTCTCGATCTGTCGATCTCTCTCTCGATCTCTCTCTCGATCTCTCTCTCGATCTCTCTCTCGATCTCTCTCTCGATCTCTCTCACTCTCTCTCGCTCTCTCTCGATCTCTCTCTCTCTCTCAATCTCTCTATCTCTCTCTCTCTCTCTCTCTCTCTCTCTTATTCTCTCTCTCTTATTCACTCTCTCTCGATCTCAATCTCGATCTCTCTTTCTCTCTTTCTCTCGATCTCTCTCTTTCTCTCTCTTTCTCTCTCTTTCGATCTCTCTCGATCTCTCTTTCTCTCTCTTTCTCTCTCTTTCTCTCTCTCTCTCTCTCTCGATCTATCTATCTGGGGCAGGTGATTAGAAAGTTGTTTACTTTCTATCTCTCCTGACCCAAAGTGATGTTGACATCCGGATTAATTTGCTAGGCTATCCTCACCGATGCTGTATTTAGTTAAGGTTCGTATTCGTTTGGGGTCACAGGTTAAGCATTAGGCTAAAGTAAAGCCTCTTTCCAAAGTTTGGAAAAGTTGTTGAAGTTGAAAAAAGTTTCCGTCTGTCACTGACCTTCAACCTCACTTTGACTTTCACTTTAAACAACTCCAGCTGTATGATCTGTCTTATTATTCACCTCCAGCTGTATCACATGTCTTATTATCCACCTCCAGCTGTATCATCTGTCTTATTATCCACCTCCAGCTGTATCATCTGTCTTATTACACACCTCCAGCTGTATCATCTGTCTTATTATACACCTCCAGCTGTATCATCTGTCTTATTATACACCTCCAGCTGTATCATCTGTCTTATTATACACCTCCAGCTGTATCATCTGTCTTATTATACACCTCCAGCTGTATCATCTGTCTTATTATACACCTCCAGCTGTATCATCTGTCTTATTATACACCTCCAGCTGTATCATCTGTCTTATTATCCACCTCCAGCTGTATCATCTGTCTTATTATACACATCCAGCTGTATCACATGTCTTATTATACACCTCCAGCTGTATCATCTGTCTTATTATCCACCTCCAGCTGTATCATCTGTCTTATTATACACATCCAGCTGTATCACATGTCTTATTATACACCTCCAGCTGTATCATCTGTCTTATTATCCACCTCCAGCTGTATCATCTGTCTTATTATACACCTCCAGCTGTATCATCTGTCTTATTATCCACCTCCAGCTGTATCATCTGTCTTATTATCCACCTCCAGCTGTATCATCTGTCTTATTACACACCTCCAGCTGTATCACATGTCTTATTATCCACCTCCAGCTGTATCACATGTCTTATTATCCACCTCCAGCTGTATCATCTGTCTTATTACACACCTCCAGCTGTATCACATGTCTTATTATCCACCTCCAGCTGTATCACATGTCTTATTATCCACCTCCAGCTGTATCATCTGTCTTATTATACACATCCAGCTGTATCATCTGTCTTATTACACACCTCCAGCTGTATCACATGTCTTATTATCCACCTCCAGCTGTATCACATGTCTTATTATACACCTCCAGCTGTATCATCTGTTTTATTATCCACCTCCAGCTGTATCATCTGTCTTATTATACACATCCAGCTGTATCACATGTCATATTATACACCTCCAGCTGTATCATCTGTCTTATTATCCACCTCCAGCTGTATCATCTGTCTTATTATACACATCCAGCTGTATCACATGTCTTATTATACACCTCCAGCTGTATCATCTGTCTTATTATCCACCTCCAGCTGTATCATCTGTCTTATTATACACCTCCAGCTGTATCATCTGTCTTATTATCCA
>NC_074696.1:5269141-5286641 GCF_029448725.1 Salvelinus fontinalis
GAGCTTCTCTCTCTCAGCCCCAGGACCAACTGGATCAGGGCTCCTTTCTTTGCTCAGCTCTTGGCATTGCAGTGCTTGGTAATGCTATTAAAGGGGGTTACTGTATTGGAGGTGTTTTCAAAACTTAATTGCTCTTTATTGAGTTTTTATTATTAGTGGATATTGGCCTATTTCTGCCCTGCCTTGCATTGTTTGTAGTTTTCCTCTGGATATGTAGGAGAACCTTACAGAACTCTGCATGCAAGCCTCCCGGGTGGCGCAGTGGTCTAGGGCACCAGAATCTCTGGGTTCGCGCCCAGGCTCTGTCGCAGCCGGCCGCAACCGGGAGGTCCGTGGGGCGACGCACAATTGGCAAAGCGTCGTCCGGGTTAGGGAGGGTTTGGCCGGTACGGATATCCTTGTCTCAGTATATAAGACGTATACACTCTACTGTAAGTCGCTCTGGATAAGAGCGTCTGCTAAATGACTAAAATGTAAATGTAATGCGGGGTATCAATAGGGTCTGTCCCATTGAGTGAAATCTTCTTTTTGCAAATGGACTCCACACCTGACGTAAAGAGCAATTGATTCAATGAAACATTCAATACATTTTTGCCAAATTTTAATAGGTATTTCAATTAGATATTTGTTTTAATGGCATAGCCTTGGGTATTTTCTATCTCAGTTCATTCACTGCCTCATCACGGTGTCCAGTTGAGCTTATTTTTTAAAAATAAATAATTGTAGTGTGTGCTGCATATTTTTGGAACTATATTTTGGACCAATTGAGAACTTTGGTCTAATTCCCTGAGATCTGGATCTTCTCTGGAAAATCATTATTTTAGTATTTTTGGGGTTTACTGCCTGAGTCTGGCAGGACTGCTCTAGCAGGGCTCTGTTGTAGGACATGTGCTGTGGGTGACAGCAGGCACAGATCATCTGTGAAGAGTAGGCATTTAACCTCTGAATTGTGGAGACTAACACCAAGGGCTGAGGATTTTTCTAGAAGAGAGTAAATATTGAAGAGTGCAGGGCTCAGAATGCAAAACCCTGGCGAAGGCCCCGGCCGTCGTAAAATGTTATTTTCTTGCCAATTTTAATGCTGCAAGTATTGCCAGTATTGATTTAAATATATCATATGCTTCACCATCTACACCACTTTCAATAACTTTGTAGAACAGTCCCGTATCAAATGCTATTTGGATGCCGATAAAGCAAGTGTATAATTTGGCGGATATGTTTATCTATCAGGGTGTGTAGGGTGTAACTATGATCGGTCGTGCGATGTTTTGGTATAAATACAATTAGGCTTTTACTCAAGACATTGTGCTTATTAACCTCTCTAGGGTATGTGGGACGGTAGCGTCTCACCTCGTCAACAGCCAGTGAAACTGCAGGGCGCCAAATTCAAAACAACAGAAATCCCATAATTTAAATTCCTCAAAACATACATGTTATTTTACACCATTTTAAAGATACACTTGTTGTAAATCCAGCCAAAGTGTCCGATTTCAAAAAGGTTTTACGACGAAAGCACACCAAACGATTATGTTAGGTCAGCGCCAAGTCACAGAAGAAGACAGCCATTTTTCCAGCCAAATAGAGCAGTAACAAAAAGCCGAAATAGAGATAAAATGAATCACTAACCTTTGATCTTCATCAGATGACACTCATAGGACTTCATGTTACACAATACATGTATGTTTTGTTCGGTAAATTTCATATTTCAAATCAAATCAAATTTATTTATAAAGCCCTTCTTACATCAGCTGATATCTCAAAGTGCTGTACAGAAACCCAGCCTAAAACCCCAAACAGCAAGCAATGCAGGTGTAGAAGCACGGTGGCTAGGAAAAACTCCCTAGAAAGGACAAAACCTAGGAAGAAACCTAGAGAAGAACCAGGCTATGAGGGGTGGCCAGTCCTCTTCTGGCTGTGCCGGGTGGAGATTATAACAGAACATGGCCAAGATGTTCAAATGTTCATAAATTACCAGCATGGTCAAATAATAATAATCACAGTAGTTGTCGAGGGTGCAGCAAGTCAGCACCTCAGGAGTAAATGTCAGTTGGCTTTTCATAGCCGATCATTAAGAGTATCTCTACCGCTCCTGCTGTCTCTAGAGAGTTGAAAACAGCAGGTCTGGGACAGGTAGCACGTCCGGTGAACAGGTCAGGGTTCCATAGCCGCAGGCAGAACAGTTGAAACTGGAGCAGCAGCACGACCATGTGGACTGGGGACAGCAAGGAGTCATCATGCAAGGTAGGCCTGAGGCATGGTCCTAGGGCTCAGGTCCTCCGAGAGAGAGAAAGAAAGAAATAGAGAATTAGAGAGAGCATACTTACATTCATACAGGACACCGGATAAGACAGGAGAAGTACTCCAGATATAACAAACTGACCCTAGCCCCCCGACACATAAACTACGGCAGCATAAATACTGGAGGCTGAGACAGGAGGGGTCAGGAGACACTATGGCCCCATCCGATGATAACCCCGGACAGGGCCAAACATGTCATATTTATTTCCAAAAATCTGAGTTTAGGCAGGACTCTACTGTCTCACTTGGCAAAAAGCCTGAGAAAATGCAGAGCGCCAAATTCTAATTAAAAATTACTATAAAAATCAAACTTTCATTAAATCACACATGAAAGATACCAAATTAAAGCTACACTGGTTGTGAATCCAGCAAACATGTCAGAATTCAAATAGGCGTTTCGGCGAAAGCATACGATGCTATTATCTGAGTTAGCACCATTGTAAACAAAGAGAGATGAGCATATTTCAACCCTGCAGGCGCGACACAAAACGCAGAAATAAAAATATAATTCATGCCTTACCTTTGATGAGCTTCTGTTGTTGGCACTCCAATATGTCCCATAAACATCACAAATGATCCTTTTGTTCGATTAATTCTGTCGATATATATCCAAAATGTCCATTTATTTGGCGCGTTTGATCCAGAAAAACACTGGTTCCAAATTGTGAAACGTGACTACAAAATATCTCAAAGGTTACCTGTAAACTTTGCCCAAAAATTTCTAACTACTTTTGTAATACAACGTTAGTTTTTTTTTAACGTAAATAATCGCTAAAATTGAAGACGGGATGATCTCTGTTCAATAGAGGATTAAAACCAACTATAGCTAGCTTTCTGGTCACGCGCTTCTATCTGACAGGACACTTTAAGTGAATCTCCTTCAAGATGGCCGTACTTCTTCATTACACAAAGGAATAACCTCAACCGATTTCCAAAGACTGGTGACATCCAGTGGAAGCGGTAGGAACTGCAAGAAAGTCCCTTAGAAATCTAGTTTCCCAATGAAACCCCATTGAACAGACAGTGACCTCAAAAAAAAAAAGTTCTGAATGGTTTGTCCTCGGGGTTTCGCCTGCTAAATACGTTCTGTTATACTCACAGATATGATTCAAACAGTATTAGAAACTTCAGAGTGTTTTCTATCCAAATCTACTAATAATATGCATATCTTACCTTCTGGGGATGAGTAGCGTGCAGTTTTTAAATTGGGCATGCTTTTCATCCAAAATTCAGAATGCTGCCCCCTACCCAAGAGAAGTGAAGGAAGTTTAGAACTCTTACATTTATAATATTACATAAAACCTTCCCCAGGTTACTGTTCACACAAATGCCTCTGTAATTGTTAGGGTCAAATTTGTCTCCGTTCTTAACCTACCATTGACAAAGTACAGACCCAAGCTTCTACAGAGCTGCAACAGATCCCTTCCGTTGTTGGTGACGGTGCTGTCACTGTTGTTTCTATGGGGGAGATTAAGGCAGTTAGAAACAATATGGCCTCTAATAAAGCTGTCCCCTCGTGTGCTCGTTAGATCAGGTAGTGTTCCTGTGTGTGCAGTTGTGTCCCCACAGATGAGCACATTCCCTGGGCCTGGAAATGGCACGTCTCCTCCTCAAGGGTGGGAAAGATCTCCTCTGAGTAATATGGGGATTATGGGGGGAAGGGGGGGGGGGGGGGGTACAAGTTGTCATTACAAGTTATTTTTTCAATTTTAACCAACTTTGATATTTACCAATTTTGAGGGGATCAATTATATTTTGTAGATTGGGCCAAATGATCAATCCTCCAGAGTCTCTGCCTGTATTGACAGAGCTGTGTTTTTGTGACGGCACAATCACCTCTCTGTAGCCTGGGGGACAGTGACATCATAATGACCTCTCTGTAGCCTGGGGGACAGTGACATCATAATGGCCTCTCTGTAGCCTGGGGGACAGTGACATCATAATGACCTCTCTGTAGCCTGTGGTACAGTGACATCATAATGACCTCTCTGTAACCTGGGGGAGAGTGACATCATGATGACCTCTCTGTAACCTGGGGGACAGTGACATCATGATGACCTCTCTGTAACCTGTGGGACAGTGACATCATAATGACCTCTCTGTAGCCTGGGGGACAGTGACATCATAATGGCCTCTCTGTAGCCTGGGGGACAGTGACATCATAATGACCTCTCTGTAGCCTGTGGTACAGTGACATCATAATGACCTCTCTGTAACCTGGGGGACAGTGACATCATGATGACCTCTCTGTAGCCTGTGGGACAGTGACATCATAATGACCTCTCTGTAGCCTGTGGGACAGTGACATCATGATGACCTCTCTGTAACCTGTGGGACAGTGACATCATGATGACGTCTCTGTAACCTGTGGGACAGTGACATCATGATGACCTCTCTGTAACCTGTGGGACAGTGACATCATGATGACCTCTCTGTAGCCTGTGGGACAGTGACATCATAATGACCTCTCTGTAGCCTGTGGGACAGTGACATCATAATGACCTCTCTGTAGCCTGTGGGACAGTGACATCATAATGACCTCTCTGTAGCCTGTGGGACAGTGACATCATGATGACCTCTCTGTAGCCTGTGGTACAGTGACATCATAATGACCTCTCTGTAACCTGGGGGACAGTGACATCATGATGACCTCTCTGTAGCCTGTGGGACAGTGACATCATGATGACCTCTCTGTAGCCTGTGGGACAGTGACATCATAATGACCTCTCTGTAGCCTGTGGGACAGTGACATCATAATGACCTCTCTGTAGCCTGTGGGACAGTGACATCATGATCACCTCTCTGTAGCCTGTGGGACAGTGACATCATGATGACCTCTCTGTAGCCTGTGGGACAGTGACATCATAATGACCTCTCTGTAGCCTGTGGGACAGTGACATCATAATGACCTCTCTGTAGCCTGTGGGACAGTGACATCATGATGACCTCTCTGTAACCTGGGGGACAGTGACATCATGATGACCTCTCTGTAGCCTGGGGGACAGTGACATCATGATGACCTCTCTGTAACCTGTGGGACAGTGACATCACGATGACGTCTCTGTAACCTGTGGGACAGTGACATCATGATGACCTCTCTGTAGCCTGTGGGACAGTGACACCATGATGACCTCTCTGTAACCTATGGGACAGTGACATCATGATGACCTCTCTGTAACCTGTGGGACAGTGAGTGACAACGTCAGCCTTACACTATGTCTCCTGCAAAATGAGGATGTCAACAACACGTTTTTTTATTTTTCCTCCGGTGCTAAACTCTTGGATCCAAAGGTTGAATGTTCCACATGGAAACTGATAGTGATTTCATGTTGCAATAATATAATATAGCACTGTCAGCAATACGGTAATTACTAACTATTAAACTTTTAGTACAATTGCTATGTGTGTGTGTGTGTGTGTGTGTGTGTGTGTGTGTGTGTGTGTGTGTGTGTGTGTGTGTGTGTGTGTGTGTGTGTGTGTGTGTGTGTGTGTGTGTGTGTGTGTGTGTGGCTAGTGCAGATGTATTGGAGGAGCTGTTAATCTCACTCAATAGAAAACAGCTCTCCTGTCCTCTGGCGACCTCCACGTAGCTGCGCTGGTCCTGCTGTTGGGCCCTGTGGAGTGGAGGGGGGCCAGGTCTTGGGCCGGGGGCTTCCTCTCTGGTCTGGTAGAGGTGCTGGTCTGGTGCGGGGTAGTAGGCTGGGCCCGATCCGGTCTGGCTAAGCCGATGGAAGTGGTGATGCTCTGTTGGTTGGCGGGGTCTGTGGGGTGCGCTTGGTCTGGTGGGACATTGAGGGGGCCAGGGGCTCCTTGGCGGTGCAGTGGTCTGGTAGGGGTCTCTGGGTGGTCCTTGGTGGTGCAGTGGTCTGGTACGGGTCTCTGGGTGGTCCTTGGTGGTGCAGTGTTCTGGTAGGGGTCTCTGGGTGGTCCTTGGTGGTGCAGTGGTCTGGAAGGGGTCTCTGGGTGGTCCTTGGTGGTGCAGTGGTCTGGTAGGGTTCTCTGGGTGGTCCTTGGTGGTGCAGTGCTCTGGTAGGGGTCTCTGGGTGGTCCTTGGTGGTGCAGTGATCTGGTAAGGGTCTCTGGGTGGTCCTTGGTGGTGCAGTGTTCTGGTAGGGGTCTCTGGGTGGTCCTTGGTGGTGCAGTGGTCTGGTAGGGGTCTCTGGGTGGTCCTTGGTGGTGCAGTGTTCTGGTAGGGGTCTCTGGGTGGTCCTTGGTGGTGCAGTGGTCTGGTAGGGGTCTCTGGGTGGTCCTTGGTGGTGCAGTGGTCTGGTAGGGGTCTCTGGGTGGTCCAATACGGCATGGGGTGTTTGTCTACCAAGTGCCACGTCCTTTAGAGACTTGGCAAACATCCCTACTGTCTGCGTCCTCAGGTGGGACTGGTCCTGCAGATGCTATGGCATGATTGTTAGGGGGTGAGCAACGTGCACGTTCGGGAGTAGGCCACACCCTCTGGTGATATCTGCGTTGACTTTCTGAATGGTACGGGGATGAAAGTCTTTGCGGGGCAGCAAGGTGGCGATGGTCATGTGGGAGTTGGAGAAACAACTCAGAGGATCTCTCTGCTACTCTGTTGACCAGGCTGCCTACTCTCTCCTGCTCCTCTCTCTGCTACTCTGTTGACCAGGCGGCCTACTCTCTCCTGCTCCTCTCTCTGCTACTCTGTTGACCAGGCTGCCTACTCTCTCCTGCTCCTCTCTCTGCTACTCTGTTGACCAGGCTGCCTACTCTCTCCTGCTCCTCTCTCCGCTACTCTGTTGACCAGGCTGCCTACTCTCTCCTGCTCCTCTCTCTGCTACTCTGTTGACCAGGCTGCCTACTCTCTCCTGCTCCTCTCTCTGCTACTCTGTTGACCAGGCTGCCTACTCTCTCCTGCTCCTCTCTCTGCTACTCTGTTGACCAGGCTGCCTACTCTCTCCTGCTCCTCTCTCTGCTACTCTGTTGACCAGGCTGCCTACTCTCTCCTGCTCCTCTCTCTGCTACTCTGTTGACCAGGCTGCCTACTCTCTCCTGCTCCTCTCTCTGCTACTCTGTTGACCAGGCTGTCTACTCTCTCCTGCTCCTCTCTCTGCTACTCTGTTGACCAGGCTGCCTACTCTCTCCTGCTCCTCGCTCTGCTACTCTGTTGACCAGGCTGCCTACTCTCTCCTGCTCCTCTCTCTGCTACTCTGTTGACCAGGCTGCCTACTCTCTCCTGCTCCTCTCTCTGCTACTCTGTTGACCAGGCTGTCTACTCTCTCCTGCTCCTCTCTCTGCTACTCTGTTGACCAGGCTGCCTACTCTCTCCTACTCCTCTCTCTGCTACTCTGTTGACCAGGCTGCCTACTCTCTCCTGCTCCTCTCTCTGCTACTCTGTTGACCAGGCTGCCTACTCTCTCCTGCTCCTCTCTCTGCTACTCTGTTGACCAGGCTGCCTACTCTCTCCTGCTCCTCTCTCTGCTACTCTGTTGACCAGGCTGCCTACTCTCTCCTGCTCCTCTCTCTGCTACTCTGTTGACCAGGCTGCCTACTCTCTCCTGCTCCTCTCTCTGCTACTCTGTTGACCAGGCTGCCTACTCTCTCCTCCTCCTCTCTCTGCTACTCTGTTGACCAGGCTGTCTACTCTCTCCTGCTCCTCTCTCTGCTACTCTGTTGACCAGGCTGTCTACTCTCTCCTGCTCCTCTCTCTGCTACTCTGTTGACCAGGCTGCCTACTCTCTCCTGCTCCTCGCTCTGCTACTCTGTTGACCAGGCTGTCTACTCTCTCCTGCTCCTCTCTCTGCTACTCTGTTGACCAGGCTGCCTACTCTCTCCTGCTCCTCTCTCTGCTACTCTGTTGACCAGGCTGCCTACTCTCTCCTGCTCCTCTCTCTGCTACTCTGTTGACCAGGCTGCCTACTCTCTCCTGCTCCTCTCTCTGCTACTCTGTTGACCAGGCTGCCTACTCTCTCCTGCTCCTCTCTCTGCTACTCTGTTGACCAGGCTGCCTACTCTCTCCTGCTCCTCTCTCTGCTACTCTGTTGACCAGGCTGCCTACTCTCTCCTGCTCCTCTCTCTGCTGCTCTGTTGACCAGGCTGCCTACTCTCTCCTGCTCCTCTCTCTGCTACTCTGTTGACCAGGCTGCCTACTCTCTCCTGCTCCTCTCTCTGCTACTCTGTTGACCAGGCTGCCTACTCTCTCCTGCTCCTCTCTCTGCTACTCTTTTGACCAGGCTGCCTACTCTCTCCTGCTCCTCGCTCTGCTACTCTGTTGACCAGGCTGCCTACTCTCTCCTGCTCCCCTCTCTGCTACTCTGTTGACCAGGCTGCCTACCCTCTCCTGCTCCTCTCTCTGCTACTCTGTTGACCAGGCTGCCTACTCTCTCCTGCTCCTCTCTCTGCTACTCTGTTGACCAGGCTGCCTACTCTATCCTGCTCCTCGCTCTGCTACTCTGTTGACCAGGCTGCCTACTCTCTCCTGCTCCTCTCTCTGCTACTCTGTCTCTCTGTCTCTCAGCAGTCTGGAGGTGGTGTAGCTGGGGGACTGCTCCTTCAGCTCAGTAACCCATACCTCTAACAGAGCCAGTCTGTCTCTCAGCAGTCTGGAGGTGATGTAGCTTGGGGACTGCTCCTTCAGCTCAGTAACCCATACCTCTAACAGAGCCAGCCTGTCTCTCAGCAGTCTGATGGTTGTGGGGTCTTGGCTCTGGTGGTTGTAGGCAGGTATGTGGGAGGATAGCCCTGTTGTGTGGTTCTGGGCCTGGGCTCTTGCTGTTGGGGTGCCTGAGGTGCGGGGAGAGGTCGGGGTGCCGTTCTTGTCCTTTTTGGATTCCGCAATCTTGCTTAGGTTGGTGAAGTCCTACACAAAATAGCTTTGTGCAGCCCCACTGCCCTGGACCTTGTGCAGCCCCACTGCCCTGGACCTTGTGCAGCCCCACTGCCCTGGACCTTGTGCAGCCCCACTGCCCTGGACCTTGTGCAGCCCCACTGCCCTGGATCTTGTGCAGCCCCACTGCCCCACTGCCCTGGACCTTGTGCAGCCCCACTGCCCTGGACCTTGTGCAGCCCCACTGCCCTGGACCTTGTGCAGCCCCACTGCCCTGGACCTTGTGCAACCCTACTGCCCTGGACCTTGTATAACCGCACTGCCCCACTGCCCTGGACCTTGTGCAGCCCCACTGCCCTGGACCTTGTGCAGCCTCACTGCCCTGGACCTTGTGCAGCCCCACAGCCCCACTGCCCTGGACCTTGTGCAGCCCCACAGCCCCACTGCCCTGGACCTTGTGCAGCCCCACTGCCCTGGACCTTGTGCAGCCCCACTGCCCTGGACCTTGTGCAGCCCCACTGCCCCACTGCCCTGGACCTTGTGCAGCCCCACTGCCCTGGACCTTGGCCTTCTGGTACACGTTTAGACACCACTTTTCCTGGTCCTTTTCGCTGTCCTCAAAAATGTGGATTTGCTGATACCTTTCTTTGTTTAATAACTGAAATGCCTGGTTACAGCGGTATGCCAGGCAGTTTTGTGGTCTGTGTAAAATAACACGTTTGTCACAGTCCTGTTGTGTGATCAGTCAGCAAGCAAAGTTTCCAGGGGAGGTGCTAGAGCTGGGTGATATATATGGGGGAGGTGCTAGAGCTGGGTGATATATATGGGGGAGGTGCTAGAGCTGGGATATATATGGGGGAGGTGCTAGAGCTGGTATATAGATGGGGGAGGTGCTAGAGCTGGGATATAGATGGGGGAGGTGCTAGAGCTGGGATATATATGGGGGAGGTGCTAGAGCTGGGATATATAGGGGAGGTGCTAGAGCTGGGATATAGATGGGGGAGGTGCTAGAGCTGGGATATATAGGGGAGGTGCTAGAGCTGGGATATAGATGGGGAGGTGCTAGAGCTGGGATATATAGGGGAGGTGCTAGAGCTGGGATGTATAGGGGAGGTGCTAGAGCTGGGATATAGATGGGGGAGGTGCTAGAGCTGGGATATATAGGGGAGGTGCTAGAGCTGGGATATATAGGGGAGGTACTAGAGCTGGGATATAGATGGGGAGGTGCTAGAGCTGGGATATATATGGGGAGGTACTAGAGCTGGGATATATAGGGGAGGTGCTAGAGCTGGGATATACAGGGGGGGTACTAGAGCTGGGATATATAGGGGAGGTGCTAGAGCTGGGATATATAGGGGAGGTGCTAGAGCTGGGATATATAGGGGAGGTGCTAGAGCTGGGATATATAGGGGGGGTACTAGAGCTGGGATAAATAGGGGAGGTGCTAGAGCTGGGATATATAGGGGGGGGTACTAGAGCTGGGATATATAGGGGAGGTGCTAGAGCTGGGATATATAGGGGAGGTGCTAGAGCTGGGATATATAGGGGGGGTACTAGAGCTGGGATAAATAGGGGAGGTGCTAGAGCTGGGATATATAGGGGGGGTACTAGAGCTGGGATAAATAGGGGAGGTGCTAGAGCTGGGATATATAGGGGAGGTGCTAGAGCTGGGATATGTAGGGGAGGTGCTAGAGCTGGGATATATAGGGGGGGTACTAGAGCTGGGATAAATAGGGGAGATGCTAGAGCTGGGATATATAGGGGAGGTGCTAGAGCTGGGATATATAGGGGAGGTGCTAGAGCTGGGTGATATGATGCAAAAAGTAAAGTTGCATCAAATGGAACTATTTTGCTTAGTAACAACAAATTCAACAATAAACAATTAAATACAAATGACTGGTTTACATTAGTGGCAGTGTCCTAGACACGTTTTTTCCACTACCAAGTAAGACAACAGAGATTGTAGCAGATCATATTTCATCTAACATATCTGGGAAATTAATGATTGATAAAACAAAAAAATTGCATTCAGAATGACTTGATTTATTTGTGGCTCTTTAGATAATTTTCCGCCATCTTTGTGCTTATTAACTTAAAGTCTATATTATTCAACTCCTGTGGAAGTCTGAACTCAAATCACTGAGCTAGATGGCTAACTCTACATGTGGTGTTTGTTGCTAGATAGCCATGTAAGGAGAGGGAGTGACTGCGGCCGACAGCCAAAGAGGGACAGACTGATTCTTTCAGAGCAGGAATCCACATTAAAAACAGGCTATTTACTGTAGTGTGTGTGTGTGTGTGTGTGTGTGTGTGTGTGTGTGTGTGTGTGTGTGTGTGTGTGTGTGTGTGTGTGTGTGTGTGTGTGTGTGTGTGTGTGTGTGTGTGTGTGTGTGTGTGTGTGTGTGTGTAAGTGTGTAAGTGTGTAAGTGTAAGTGTGTGTGTAAGTGTGTAAGTGTAAGTGTAAGTGTCTTTGTAATGTCAGTCAGTATGTCAGTATGTCAGTAGGTCTGTATGTCAGTAGGTCTGTATGTCAGTAGGTCTGTATGCCAGTAGGTCTGTATGTCAGTAGGTCTGTATGTCAGTAGGTCTGTATGTCAGTATGTCAGTAGGTCTGTATGTCAGTAGGTCTGTATGTCAGTAGGTCTGTATGCCAGTAGGTCTGTATGTCAGTAGGTCTGTATGTCAGTAGGTCTGTATGTAAGTAGGTCTGTATGTCGGTAGGTCTGTATGTCAGTTTGTCAGTAGGTCTGTATGTCAGTAGGTCTGTATGTCAGTAGGTCTGTATGTCAGTAGGTCTGTATGTCAGTATGTCAGTAGGTCTGTATGTCAGTAGGTCTGTATGTCAGTAGGTCTGTATGTCAGTAGGTCTGTATGTCAGTAGGTCTGTATGTCAGTATGTCAGTAGGTCTGTATGTCAGTAGGTCTGTATGTCAGTAGGTCTGTATGTCAGTAGGTCAGTAGGTCTGTATGTCAGTAGGTCTGTATGTCAGTAGGTCTGTATGTCAGTAGGTCTGTATGTCAGTAGGTCTGTATGTCAGTAGGTCTGTATGTCAGTAGGTCTGTATGTCAGTAGGTCTGTATGTCAGTAGGTCTGTATGTCAGGGCTATACGATGTTGATTTTAGGGGGTAATGTTGGGAACCCTGGGTAAATGTTGGCATGACGACATGTGTTATACATCATTCGCTCATTTCAGCAACTTTGGATAATTATGTGAGGGAGTGTGTGCACATATTGGTGTTTCAAGCACTAACACACACTAGCACACTAACACACACTAGCACACACACACTAACACACACTAGCACACTAACACACACTAGCACACACACACTAACACACACTAGCACACTAACACACACTAGCACACACACACTAACACACACTAGCACACTAACACACACTAGCACACACACACTAACACACACTAGCACACTAACACACACTAGCACACACACACTAACACACACTAGCACACTAACACACACTAACACACACACACACTAGCACACAAACACACTAGCACACACACACACTAGCACACAAACACACTAGCACACAAACACACTAGCACACACACACTAGCACACACACACACACACTAGCACACACACACACTAGCACACAAACACACTAGCACACACACACTAGCACACACACACACTAGCACACAAACACACTAGCACACACACACTAGCACACACACACACACACTAACACACACACACACTAGCACACAAACACACTAGCACACAAACACACTAGCACACACACACACTAGCACACACACACACTAGCACACAAACACACTAGCACACACACACACTAGCACACAAACACACTAGCACACAAACACACTAGCACACAAACACACTAGCACACACACACACTAGCACACACACACACTAGCACACAAACACACTAGCACACACACACACTAGCACACAAACACACTAGCACACACACACACTAGCACACAAACACACTAGCACACAAACACACTAGCACACACACACACTAGCACACACACACACTAGCACACAAACACACTAGCACACAAACACACTAGCACACAAACACACTAGCACACACACACACTAGCACACAAACACACTAGCACACAAACACACTAGCACACAAACACACTAGCACACACACACACTAGCACACAAACACACTAGCACACACACACTAGCACACACACACACTAGCACACACACACACTAGCACACAAACACACTAGCACACACACACTAACACACACACACACACTAGCACACAAACACACTAGCACACACACACTAACACTAACACACACTAACACACACACACACTAGCACACACACACTAGCACACACACACACTAGCACACACACACACTAGCACACACACACACACTAACACACACTAGCACACACACACTAACACACACTAGCACACACACACACTAACACACACACACACTAGCACACACACACACTAGCACACACACACACAATAGCACACACACACTAACACACACTAGCACACACACACACACTAGCACACACACACACACTAGCACACACACACTAACACACACACACATACTAACACACACACACACTAACACACACACAAACTAACACACACACACACACACACTAACACACACACACACACACACTAGCACACACACACTAAAACACACATTCTAACACACACATACTAACACACACACACTAACACACACACACACTAACACACACACACACTAACACACACACACACTAGCACACACACACACTAGCACACACACACACTAGCACACACACACACTAGCACACACATACTAACACACACACACTAACACACACACACTAACACACACACACACACACACTAGCACACACACACACACTAGCACACACACACACTAGCACACACAATAACACACATACACACACTAACACACACACACACTAACACACACACTAACACACATACACACACTAGCACACACACACACTAGCACACACACACACTAACACACACAATAACACACATACACACACTAACACACACACACACTAACACACACACTAACACACATACACACACTAGCACACACACACACTAGCACACACACACACTAATACACACTAACACACACACATGATGAAAACCAAACAATATTTCTTCCTCCAGTCTCAGCGTGGTTATAGTGACCTTCTGTTGTTGGTTATAGCCTGAACTGATGAGTGGCAATCTCATCATTAACTATCAACGCTCAGGGACCCATAAATACTAAGTGTGTTTGTGAGAGTGTGTGTGTGTGTGTGTAAATGTGTGAGTGTAAACTGATGTTTGTTGTGTCTGCACACATTGAAACCATCAGAGTTATTACAGGTGCTATATTAATCTAATATTTGTCCTAGTGGACATGTGACCGTATCTCTCATATAGTCTGTAATCTACTAGATGTCCTAGTGGACATGAGACTGTATCTCTCATATAGTCTGTAATCTACTAGATGTCCTAGTGGACATGAGACTGTATCTCTCATATAGTCTGTAATCTACTAGATGTCCTAGTGGTCATGTGACTGTATCTCTCATATAGTCTGTAATCTACTAGATGTCCTAGTGGACATGAAACTGTATCTCTCATATAGTCTGTAATCTACTAGGTGTCCTAGTGGACATGAGACTGTATCTCTCATATAGTCTGTAATCTACAAGGTGTCCTAGTTGACATGTGACCGTATCTCTCATATAGTCTGTAATCTATTAGATGTATTAATCTGTGCCACTCTATCAGAGTGTTACTATATGGCTCTGCCACTTGTGATCTACAAGGAGTTAGTCAATAGTTCATTCGGCAGGTGGCCTCATAGTGGTTAGAGTGTTGGACTTGTAACCAAAAGGTTGCAAAATTGTATTACCTGATTTGACAAGGTAAATATCTGCCCTTGAAGAAGAAAAAGAAACACACACCTATTTATGCGAGGTGCTGGCTAGCGGAGCAGAAAAAATATCTGCTTTTGAACAAGGCAGTTAACCCACTGTTCCCCTGAACAAGGCAGTTAACCCCACTGTTCCCCTGAACAAGGCAGTTAACCCACTGTTCCCCTGAACAAGGCAGTTAACCCACTGTTCCCCTGAACAAGGCAGTTAACCCACTGTTCCCCTGAACAAGGCAGTTAACCCACTGTTCCCCTGAACAAGGCAGTTAACACACTGTTCCCCTGAACAAGGCAGTTAACACACTGTTCCCCTGAACAAGGCAGTTAACCCGCTGTTCCCCTGAACAAGACAGTTAACCCTCTGTTCCCCTGAACAAGGCAGTTAACCCACTGTTCCCCTGAACAAGGCAGTTAACCCACTGTTCCCCTGAACAAGGCAGTTAACCCACTGTTCCCCTGGGCAAGGCAGTTAACCCCACTGTTCCCCTGAACAAGGCAGTTAACCCACTGTTCCCCTGAACAAGGCAGTTAACCCACTGTTCCCCTGAACAAGGCAGTTAACCCACTGTTCCCCTGAACAAGGCAGTTAACCCACTGTTCCCCTGAACAAGGCAGTTAACCCCACTGTTCCCCTGAACAAGGCAGTTAACCCACTGTTCCCCTGAACAAGGCAGTTAACCCACTGTTCCCCTGAACAAGGCAGTTAACACACTGTTCCCCTGAACAAGGCAGTTAACACACTGTTCCCCTGAACAAGGCAGTTAACCCGCTGTTCCCCTGAACAAGACAGTTAACCCTCTGTTCCCCTGAACAAGGCAGTTAACCCACTGTTCCCCTGAACAAGGCAGTTAACCCACTGTTCCCCTGAACAAGGCAGTTAACCCACTGTTCCCCTGGGCAAGGCAGTTAACCCCACTGTTCCCCTGAACAAGGCAGTTAACCCACTGTTCCCCTGAACAAGGCAGTTAACCCACTGTTCCCCTGAACAAGGCAGTTAACCCACTGTTCCCCTGAACAAGGCAGTTAACACACTGTTCCCCTGAACAAGGCAGTTAACCCACTGTTCCCCTGAACAAGGCAGTTAACCCACTGTTCCCCTGAACAAGGCAGTTAACCCACTGTTCCCCTGAACAAGGCAGTTAACACACTGTTCCCCTGAACAAGGCAGTTAACACACTGTTCCCCTGAACAAGGCAGTTAACCCGCTGTTCCCCTGAACAAGACAGTTAACCCTCTGTTCCCCTGAACAAGGCAGTTAACCCACTGTTCCCCTGAACAAGGCAGTTAACCCACTGTTCCCCTGAACAAGGCAGTTAACCCACTGTTCCCCTGAACAAGGCAGTTAACCCACTGTTCCCCTGAACAAGGCAGTTAACCCACTGTTCCCCTGGACAAGGCAGTTAACCCACTGTTCCCCGGGTTGGCCATCATTCTAAATAAGAATTAGTTCTTAACTGACTTGTCTAGTTAAATAAACTTTAAATTAAATTACACATTCTAAAGATTTGTTTACATTTTTTTCAGTAGGATCACAAAAGCCTATATTTTCCTTCAATCAATGTTCCGGTGGGATGATCAATGTCTCCAAAGTATCACTATTGATTATAGAAGTCATTTTTAGCCACCTAGCTACCTGTTGGTATTCAGGGTTGGCTGTGTGTCCTTTTCAAGATCGACTTTGGTTTTAATGGCTCTAGGACATTTTCATAAATCCATAACCACATAATTAAAATGTAAAAAATCAACATTCAGAAAACATTACATAGATTAGAAGGTGAATGTTGAAAGGTACTATGCTATTATACTTTTATTACTGATACTATTATAGCTGGTAGCATAAACCACCAGAGATGCTGGTGTGTGTTTGAGTCTGACTGCCGTATGCTGGTGTGTGTTTGAGTCTGACTGCCGTATGCTGGTGTGTGTGTGTGTTGCAGTCTGACTGCCGTATGCTGGTGTGTGTTGCTGTCTGACTGCCGTATGCTGGTGTGTGTTGCTGTCTGACTGCCGTATGCTGGTGTGTGTGTGTTGCTGTCTGACTGCCGTATGCTGGTGTGTGTTGCTGTCTGACTGCCGTATGCTGGTGTGTGTTGCTGTCTGACTGCCGTATGCTGGTGTGTGTTGCTGTCTGACTGCCGTATGCTGGTGTGTGTGTGTGTTGCAGTCTGACTGCCGTATGCTGGTGTGTGTGTGTTGCTGTCTGACTGCCGTATGCTGGTGTGTGTTGCTGTCTGACTGCCGTATGCTGGTGTGTGTTGCTGTCTGACTGCCGTATGCTGGTGTGTGTTGCTGTCTGACTGCCGTATGCTGGTGTGTGTGTGTTGCTGTCTGACTGCCGTATGCTGGTGTGTGTTGCAGTCTGACTGCCGTATGCTGGTGTGTGTTGCTGTCTGACTGCCGTATGCTGGTGTGTGTTGCTGTCTGACTGCCGTATGCTGCTGTGTGTGTGTTGCTGTCTGACTGCCGTATGCTGGTGTG
>NC_074696.1:5291641-5302977 GCF_029448725.1 Salvelinus fontinalis
ATCTACTCAGTTCAACACAGGCAGCATCTACTCAGTTCAACACAGGCAGCATCTACTCAGTTCAACACAGGCAGCATCTACTCGGTTCAACACAGTGGTAGGCAGCATCTACTTGGTTCAACACAGTGGTAGGCAGCATCTACTCGGTTCAACACAGGCAGCATCTACTTGGTTCAACACAGTGGTAGGCAGCATCTACTCGGTTCAACACAGGCAGCATCTACTTGGTTCAACACAGGCAGCATCTACTTGGTTCAACACAGGCAGCATCTACTTGGTTCAACACAGGCAGCATCTACTCAGTTCAACACAGGCAGCATCTACTTGGTTCAACACAGTGGTAGGCAGCATCTACTCGGTTCAACACAGTGGTAGGCAGCATCTACTCGGTTCAACACAGGCAGCATCTACTTGGTTCAACACAGTGGTAGGCAGCATCTACTTGGTTCAACACAGTGGTAGGCAGCATCTACTCGGTTCAACACAGGCAGCATCTACTTGGTTCAACACAGTGGTAGGCAGCATCTACTCGGTTCAACACAGGCAGCATCTACTTGGTTCAAAACAGTGGTAGGCAGCATCTACTTGGTTCAACACAGTGGTAGGCAGCATCTACTCGGTTCAACACAGGCAGCATCTACTTGGTTCAACACAGGCAGCATCTACTCAGTTCAACACAGCGGTAGGCAGCATCTACTCAGTTCAACACAGGCAGCATCTACTTGGTTCAACACAGGCAGCATCTACTTGGTTCAACACAGGCAGCATCTACTTGGTTCATCACAGGCAGCATCTACTTGGTTCAACACAGTGGTAGGCAGCATCTACTCGGTTCAACACAGCGGTAGGCAGCATCTACTTGGTTCAACACAGTGGTAGGCAGTGTGACTCCTCTTCATCTCTACTCTCTATCTCAACGTAATAACATCCTAAAAAGTTATAATTGGTCCAGCACTTATCTCTCTCTCTCTCCCTCTGTCTCTCCCTTTGTCTCTCTCTCTCTCTCTCTCTCTGTCTCTCTCCCTCTGTCTCTTTCTCTCTCTCTCTCTCTCTCTCTCTCTCTCTCTCTCTCTCTCTGTCCCTCTGTCTCTCCCTTTGTCTCTCTCTCTCTCTCTCTCTCTGTCTCTCTCCCTCTGTCTCTTTCTCTCTCTCTCTCTCTCTCTCTCTCTCTCTCTCTCTCTCTCTGTCCCTCTCTCTCTCTCTCTCTCTCTGTCTCTCTCTCTCTCTCTCTCTCTCTCTCTCTCTCTCTCTCTCTCTCTCTCTGTCTCTCTGTCTCTCTGTCTCTCTGTCTCTGTCTCTCTCTGTCTGTCTCTCTCTCTGTCTTTCTCTCTCTCAATTCAATTCAATTTACTTTATTGGCATGACGTAACAATGTACATATTGCCGAAGCTTACTTTGGAGATTTACAATGTCAACATACTTAAAATAATAATAATCATTATTGTTACCAGGACAACAATAACCATACATTGAACAATAACAATAAGCATAGAGGACACGTGCAGGTTGGTTGGTCTGTCAGACACTGTCCCTCAACTTATGGCAGGCAGCAATGTAGTGCTCTGCCAACCCACAGCTCTCTGCGTCCTCCCCCCCCAGCAGGATGGGTAGCCTATCCTCACCAGAGAGGTCTTTTGAAACCTTGAATAAGAGCTTTACGTTTGGGGTAATGTCATTCTCTAATTGTTTTCTATGTTTTTTACATTTTGTCAGGAAATGCAGCTCCGTCTCAGGTTCTGCTGTTGTGCAGTGGTTGCACAGCCTTTCCTCTACAGGGAGCCAGGTTTTCCTGTGTCTACCCTTCTCAATGGCAAGGCTGTACTTTGTAAGGATATTTCTGAGGTTTTGATCAGTAACCATGGTCAAATAGTTAGCCACAGTGTACTGTCGATTTTTGTGAAGATATTTTTAGATTTTTTATTTATTTTACAAGGTAAGTTGACTGAGAACACATTCTCATTTACATAAAGAACCTGGGGAATAGTTACCGGGGAGAGGAGGGGGGATGAATGAGCCAATTGGAAGCTGGGGATGATTAGGGGATCGTGATGGTATGAGGGCCTGATTGGGAATTTATCCTGGACACCAGGGTTAACACCCCTACTCTTACGATAAGTGCCATGGGCTCTTTAGTGACCTCAGAGAGTCAGGACACCTGAAATGAGAGCACACATTCTTTAGGACCAGATAGGACTGCATTTTGCTTTGTGCTTGTGTCTCCCAATAAGTAATGTAGTTTTGTTTTGACTGTGTTGTAATTTGGTTTACTCTCTCTCTCTCTCTCTCTCTCTCTCTCTCTCTCTCTCTCTCTCTCTCTCTCTCTCTCTCTGTCTCTCTCTCTCTGTCTCTCTCTCTCTGTCTCTCTCTCTCTGTCTCTCTCTCTCTCTCTCTCTCTCTCTCTCTCTCTCTCTCTGTCTCTCTCTCTCTCTCTCTCTCTCTCTCTCTCTCTCTCTCTCTCTCTCTCTCTCTCTCTCTCTCTCTCTCTCTCTCTCTCTCTCTCTCTCTCTCTCTCTCTCTCTCTCTCTATCTATCTCTCTATCTATCTCTATCTCTAATTGAGTGGCCAGACCTAGCTTTCTGCTCTCATCTCAGTTGATTATGTGACCTGACCAGGAGAAAGACAATGGGTCCTAAGGCTTGGAGTATTTCCTGATATGTGTAACCTCAGCAGTACTTTAAGCAAGACGATGCATCTCCTAGTCTATCTTCCTGCCTCCTAGTCTATCTTCCTGCCTCTAAACACAGGCAGATAAAGTCAGGGTCATTCGATTGCATAGTTAATGTGTTCCTGATAGCCTAAAGATAAACCTCTCACATCACTTATACTAGGATACTTAACCTCGTACTGCAGTGGGCTCAATCAGGATCACAGAGAGTGATTCTTGGTAGTCTTAAACAAAAGTATCCACCTCACACACATGGTTCTAGGTTTAAAATAAAAAAGACACCCGTACCACGTCAGATATAGAGTTGAAATGTATTACATTTTGAGTTTGCATCCCAATATTACACTTTATATACATCACAGAACATGAAAATATAACACAACTGTTTATATTCATCTGTATTAATGAAATAATTGACATTTTTTTAATAATCTGAATAACATTCCATCCATGATTCCCAATTGGGTGCTTTTGGTCATTGACTGCAGGGAAGGAGTACTGCTTATAGAGCAATATTCTCTCTCTCTCTTTATCTCTCTCTATATATGTATGACATTGACACTTTCAACACTTGCAGAGGACATGGGCCTACGTCCGTGTCACTGGACCACGTCATCCATTCCTCCATTCCTAAATGCTTCTCTAAATGGCTCACTATATATCGAGAGCTCCCATGGGTCCTGGTCAAAAGTAGTGCATTTTGGGATGCAGACTTAGTCTTAATTGTCGGGTTCACAGACATCACACATCACCATGCACATCACCATTCACATCACCATACACATCACCATTCACATCACCATACACATCACCATACACATCGCCATACACATCGCCATTCACATCACCATACACATCACCATTCACATCACCATTCACATCACCGTACACATCACCATACACATCACCATTCACATCACCATACACATCACCATACACATCACCATTCACATCACCATTCACATCACCATTCACAACTCATCTCCAGTATAAGTCTGGCTATATGATGTATTTCTATAGTACCTTTTTTAAAAATTGTTTTTATCTGGGTTTCTGTTTTGTAATAAAATGTACAAATTTAACAACAACAACAAAACAATTAATGCCTAAGAGGGTGTCTGGATGCCGAATGCATAAGTTTCACATGTAGATACCTACAATTTCCCAGCGGTATTTTGTCCTTTGAGTGGCCCTCCCCAAAAAAGAATTCATACCTTGCGGCCATTTTGTCTAATGTGCCCCTGTACTAATGGAGTCTATATTATTTCTGGCAAACCAGATTTAATTCTGGAACGTTCTGGCAAATTCCAGATTTAATTTCTGAAGCTGTTCATGACGTAGCTTATTTGTCACATGTACAGATACCCCTAGTTTCATCTGGAACGTTACCTGTCCAGCAGTGAGAACAACTCCTCCTCTGACAGATACCCCTAGTTTCATCTGGAACGTTACCTGTCCAGCAGTGAGAGCACCTCCTCCTCTGACAGATACCCCTAGTTTCATCTGGAACGTTACCTGTCCAGCAGTGAGAACAACTCCTCCTACAGATACCCCTAGTTTCATCTGGAACGTTACCTGTCCAGCAGTGAGAACAACTCCTCCTACAGATACCCCTAGTTTCATCTGGAACGTTACCTGTCCAGCAGTGAGAACAACTCCTCCTCCTACAGATACCCCTAGTTTCATCTGGAACGTTACCTGTCCAGCAGTGAGAACAACTCCTCCTACAGATACCCCTAGTTTCATCTGGAACGTTACCTGTCTGGCAGTGAGAACAACTCCACATCAGACAGATACCCCTAGTTTCATCTGGAACGTTACCTGTCCAGCAGTGAGAACAACTCCTCCTCTGACAGATACCCCTAGTTTCATCTGGAACGTTACCTGTCTGGCAGTGAGAACAACTCCTCCTCAGACAGATACCCCTAGTTTCATCTGGAACGTTACCTGTCCGGCAGTGAGAACAACTCCTCCTCTGACAGATACCCCTAGTTTCATCTGGAACGTTACCTGTCCAGCAGTGAGAACAACTCCTCCTCTGACAGATACCCCTAGTTTCATCTGGAACGTTACCTGTCCAGCAGTGAGAACAACTCCTCCTACAGATACCCCTAGTTTCATCTGGAACGTTACCTGTCCAGCAGTGAGAACAACTCCTCCTCCTACAGATACCCCTAGTTTCATCTGGAACGTTACCTGTCCAGCAGTGAGAACAACTCCTCCTCCTACAGATACCCCTAGTTTCATCTGGAACGTTACCTGTCTGGCAGTGAGAACAACTCCTCAGACAGATACCCCTAGTTTCATCTGGAACGTTACCTGTCCAGCAGTGAGAACAACTCCTCCTCCTACAGATACCCCTAGTTTCATCTGGAACGTTACCTGTCCAGCAGTGAGAACAACTCCTCCTACAGATAACCCTAGTTTCATCTGGAACGTTACCTGTCCAGCAGTGAGAACAACTCCTCCTACAGATACCCCTAGTTTCATCTGGAACGTTACCTGTCCAGCAGTGAGAACAACTCCTCCTCCTACATATAACCCTAGTTTCATCTGGATCGTTACCTGTCCAGCAGTGAGAACAACTCCTCCTCCTACAGATACCCCTAGTTTCATCTGGAACGTTACCTGTCCAGCAGTGAGAACAACTCCTCCTCCTACAGATACCCCTAGTTTCATCTGGAACGTTACCTGTCTGGCAGTGAGAACAACTCCTCAGACAGATACCCCTAGTTTCATCTGGAACGTTACCTGTCCAGCAGTGAGAACAACTCCTCCTCCTACAGATACCCCTAGTTTCATCTGGAACGTTACCTGTCTGGCAGTGAGAACAACTCCTCCTACAGATACCCCTAGTTTCATCTGGAACGTTATCTGGCCAGCCAACAAGAGCGTACAAGTCGCAGTGGTGGGTTGTAATATGGGGCTTTGGTGACAAAACGGATGGCACTGTGATAAACTGCATCCAATTTGTTGAGTAGAGTTTTGGAGGCTATTTTGTAAATGACATCGCCAAAGTCGAGGATCGGTAGGATGGTCAGTTTTACGAGGGTATGTTTGGCAGCATGAGTGAAGGATGCTTTGTTGCGAAATAGATAGCGGATTCTAGATTTCATTTCGAACTGGAGATGCTTAATGTGAGTCTGGAAGGAGAGTTTATAGTGGATGTGGATTATGTATGTCTAAAAGGTCTGATCTTGGGGGGCGGGGGGGTCTGGGAGAGTGTCCCGCAGGTCTGGGAGAGTGTCCCCCAGGTCTGGGAGAGTGTACCCCAGGTCTGGGAGAGTGTCCCGCAGGTCTGGGAGAGTGTCCCTCAGGTCTGGGAGAGTGTCCCTCAGGTCTGGGAGAGTGTCCCGCAGTTCTAGGAGAGTGTCAGGCAGGTCTGGGAGAGTGTCCCGTAGTTCTAGGAGAGTGTCCCGCAGGTCTAGGAGAGTGTCCCGCAGGTCTAGGAGAGTGTCCCTCAGGTCTAGGAGAGTGTCCCTCAGGTCTGGGAGAGTGTCCCGTAGTTCTAGGAGAGTGTCCCGCAGGTCTAGGAGAGTGTCTCGCAGGTCTAGGAGAGTGTCCCGCTGGTCTAGGAGAGTTACCCTCTGGTCTGGGAGAGTGTCCCCCAGGTCTAGGAGAGTGTCTCGCAGGTCTAGGAGAGTGTCCCCCAGGTCTAGGAGAGTTACCCTCTGGTCTGGTAGAGTGTCCCCCAGGTCTAGGAGAGTGTCCCGCAGGTCTGGGAGAGTGTCCCTCAGGTCTGGGAGAGTGTCCCGTAGTTCTAGGAGAGTGTCCCGCAGGTCTAGGAGAGTGTCCCGCAGGTCTAGGAGAGTGTCCCGCAGGTCTAGGAGAGTTACCCTCTGGTCTGGGAGAGTGTCCCGCAGGTCTAGGAGAGTGTCTCGCAGGTCTAGGAGAGTGTCCCGCAGGTCTAGGAGAGTGTCCCGCAGGTCTAGGAGAGTTACCCTCTGGTCTGGGAGAGTGTCCCGCAGGTCTAGGAGAGTGTCCCGCAGGTCTGGGAGAGTGTCCCTCAGGTCTGGGAGAGTGTCCCGTAGTTCTAGGAGAGTGTCCCGCAGGTCTGGGAGAGTGTCCCGCAGGTCTGGGAGAGTGTCCCGCAGGTCTAGGAGAGTAACCCTCTGGTCTGGGAGAGTGTCCCGCAGGTCTGGGAGAGTGTCCCGTAGTTCTAGGAGAGTGTCCCGCAGGTCTGGGAGAGTGTCCCGTAGTTCTAGGAGAGTGTCCCGCAGGTCTAGGAGAGTGTCCCGCAGGTCTAGGAGAGTGTCCCGCAAATCTAGGAGAGTCACCCTCTGGTCTGGGAGAGTGTCCCGCAGGTCTAGGAGAGTGTCCCGCAGGTCTGGGAGAGTGTCCCTCAGGTCTAGGAGAGTGTCCCTCAGGTCTGGGAGAGTGTCCCTCAGGTCTGGGAGAGTGTCCCGCAGGTCTGGGACATCTGAGAGAGTGTCCCCCAGGTCTGGCAGGGTGTCTTGTAGGTCTGGCAGGGTGTCCGCAGGTAGCCTAGTGGTTAGAGCATTGGACTTGTAACCGAAAAGTTTAGATGCCCTTGAACAAGACAGTTAACCCTCTGTTCCTAGGCCGTCATTGAAAATAAGAATTTGTTCTTATCTGACTTGCCTAGTTAAATAAAGGTAAAAAATATATAAAAAATACATCTGTTATGTCCGGTGTTGTGCTGCGGTTGAGGGTGATGTCCTTTAGTTTCCTGGCAAAGGTGGGCACTGCTCCCTTGTAGAGGTGGACCTGGTAACGGCTGTCCAAGGCCAGGGTGGATTGGTGGGCCAGGTAGATATTAGGATTTGAGGCACAGTCACGGGAAATGCTTGTGTTTACCCAATCTGTGGTAGCAGGGTGGAAGTATTTTTGTGTAAGTCTTTCTCTGTTTCTCCTTCTTTCTCTCTCACTCTCTCGCTCTCTTGCTAGCTACAAATAGGAACTAATCACTCTTGCTTTTCCACCCGCGTTGCTTTTTATGGAGCTAAAGGAACAGGCCCGATGACTTAGGGTGTGTTCCAAACTACACACTATTCCCTATATGTTCCGTCGGGCTCTGGTCTAAAGTAGTGCACTATGCAGGGCATGTAGTGCCATTTGGGCCAAACCTTTACACATTCTATCACTGCTCCAACACACTGCATTATTCAACAGACAGTTATTCTTATTTTTCCTACTCTCCCCCTTTTCTTTCTGTCTTTTATTTCCTGACTTCCTCTTCCTCCTCTCCCCTTTTTACTGTGTCTGTCAGTTTCTACATTTCTTTTTACACCTCTTTTGTAATACTTTATTTCATTATTTCTTTCTTCATCTATCTTTACTGTCTTCTTACCTCTTATCTGACTCACCGTCTCTCCCCATTGGTCACTGTCACGGCAACAGTAACCCTCATGACTTCTCTATGACTGATGCGGCACATTAAGCTTTTTCTAGGTCTGGAATGAATGGGGCTGTATAGAAAGGCGGCCATTTTAACGTGAAAATGTCTTATCCTCTCACCAGTGTAGAGTGCTGTAGGTTTGGCAGGACACTGTTACTACAGTATAGAACAGGTACTGGAGTGATATGACACAATATGGCAGTTATTCGGCCAATAGCAGCGAAGGAACAAATTAAAATCATTTGTGAGATTATATCCCTTGGCTGTTGAATCAACTCCTAAGTGTGGATATCAAATTAGTGTCATATTAGGACATTCTCAGATTTATCCTATAGACACGGCTGATTAGCCATGGACTACTGGTCCTGCTGGTATAGAGGAGCATTATAGTAGTAATGGAACAATAATATAGCTGGTATTAACAGGGTGAATAATATAGCCGGTATTAACAGGGTGAATATTATAGCTAGTATTAATAGGGTACAGGGTGAATAATATAGCTAGTATTAATATGGCATACAGTGAGTAGTATAGAAGGTATTAATTGGGTTTAGGGTGAGTGATATAGCTAATTGTAATATGGCTGAATAGTATTTAAACTGTTAATATGGTGAATAGTATAGCTGGTATTAATAGGGTGAATAAATATAGCAAGTATTAATAAGGTATAGAGTGAATCATATACTTAGTATTAATAGGCTATAGGTTGAATAATATAGCTAGTTAGAATTAACCTCTCTTGGGTACGTGAGACATTAGCGTGCAACCTCTTCAACAGCCTGTGAAACTGCTGGGCGCCAAATTCAAATACAGAAATACTCATTATAAAAATTCTGAAAACAAAACATATTTTACATAGGTTTAAAGATTAACTTCTTGTGAATCCAACCACGGTGTCAGATTTAGAAAATGCTTTACGGCGAAAGCATACCTTACGATTATTTGAGAACATAGCCCACTAGACAAATCATCACAAACAGTAACCAGCCAAGTAAAACAGTTACACAAGTGAGAAATAGAGATACAATTAATCCCTTACCTTTGATGATCTTCATATGGTTGACTCAGCAGACATTCATTTACTCAATAAATGTTCCTTTTGTTCGATAAAGTCTCATTATATCCAAACACCTCCGTTTTGTTCGCCCGTTTTCTTCAGTAATCCACAGGCTCAAACGCAGTCAAAACAGGTAGACATAAAATCTAAATTGTATCCGTAAAGTTCATAGAAATATGTCAAACGATGTTTATATTCAATCCTCAGGTTATTTTTAGCCTAAATAATCGATAATAGTTCAACCGGACAATAACATCGTCAATTTAAAAGGTAAACAAGAAAGGCACTCTCTCTGTCGAGCGCATGAAAAAGCTCTGTGACACTTTAGGGTCCACTCATTCAGACTGCTCTTACTTCTTAATTTTTCAGAATACAAGCCTGAAACAATTTCTAAAGCGTGTTGACATCTAGTGGAAGGCATAGGAACTGCCATTTCAGTTGTGTTTTCTATCCAAATCTACCATTTATATGCATATCATATCTTCTGGGCCCGAGAAGCATGCAGTTTAATTTGGACATGCTTTCCATCCAAAATTCCGAATGCTGCCCCTCGTGCTAGAGAATTTAATAGAGTGAATAATACAAATAGTATTAATATGGTTTAGGGTAAATAACATAGTTAGTATTAATAGGGTATAATGTGAATACTCTAGGTAAAATTAATTGGGTATAGGGTGAAAATTATATCAAGTATTATCAGGGTGAAAGATATATACAGTTTTAATAGGGTGAGTAATATAGCTACCATTAATAGGGTGAATAATACAAATAATATAAATAGGGTTTAGTTTTAATAGTGTGAATGATATACCTAGTATTACTAGGGTATAGGGTATTAATATTAATGAATAGTATAGCTGGTATTAATATGGTGAATAAAATAGTTATATTAATATTGTGTAGGGTGAATGATATAAGTAGTATTAATGTGGTGAACTTGGACAATTTCTACTACTTATTCATCTTTTTTGTTTTGTGTTTTATGGATCAGTCTTTAGGGAAATGGTGACATTGGATGTGACAGATTATGAAATTGGTTTAGGGTATTGTGACAGAGTATGACATTGGTTGACGCGTGCAAATACATGTCACATATGTGATCACAGTGTAGTGATCCCTTCAGCTTACAATTGCAGCAAATGTTTGTTAGGAACAGACAGTATGTACAGTACGTATGATGTAAGAAACGTGTCTAAACAGCATTGTTGTCTGAAAAGCATCTAAACAATGTTTTGATGGGAAATAAATGTCTTCACAACTTAATTCCTCAATTTCATCTTTTATTGTAAAACATAAATCTGAACTTCATCTTTCAAGCTTCACACACATCCTCAGACAATCTTATTACATAACCAGTTTCATTAACAAGCTGACAAAAAAAAAACACATAAGTTAGCGACACAACAGCTAGAATTGTTTACAATGTACCACATGTCTGGTGAACACAAGGGAGAAATGTAATATTGTTTAGAAAATAGATTTCTGTAAGTAAAAGCTAACAGCAGATACATTGACGGCAGCCATGTTTGTTTATGTTTGACAAGTGAAAACTCCCTAATCCCATAATACCATTCACTATAAGACGCAGATAAACTAAGTCAAAGTTATGATCTATGCATAGTCACTTCAACACCACCTACCTGTACAAATGACCTCGACTAACCTGTACCCCCACACATTGGGTACCGGTACACCCTGTATATAGCCTCGTTATTGTTATTTTATTGATATATATGTATTTTTTTTGTTTAGTTTTTTTAGAAAATATTTTCTTAACTGTTTATTGAACTGGATTGTTGGTTAAGGGCTTGTAAGTAAGCATTTCATGGTAAGGTTGTACCTTACCTGTTGTATTTGGCACATATGGCAAATACAATTATATTTGATTTGATGGGGGGATTTAGCAATACATGTGGGGCAAACATAGGAGAAGTTGATAAGCTAAATATATTTTTCTTTTTAAACCTTGAAAGGGGGGGTCTGAGCTGGCAACCCTGAGTAATGATAGTTACAATCTAATCCCTTTGTCTTGTTATGATATAACATCTTTGTTCTGACAGACGTTTACGTGACAACCAGAATGCATTGTATGATGTCAACAAACATAGTGCCACACATAGTTGGCATTTAGCTTAGTATTAGCTCATCATAATCTGTACAACCTTCCCCCAAAAAATATTTGACACACATATGTGTCCATTTAATGCCATTAAAATATATGCAAGAATCGGAATGCATTTTTTTTGTCACCAGT